>NW_013666437.1:90006-105332 GCF_000517525.1 Limulus polyphemus
CATACACTTTTTAGTACTAGAAAATCATAGATTTGGTCTCAGCAAGATCCAAAAAAGGCCTTTACACAATATTCAAGGTATTTTAGAACTGGTTTGGTAATAAAAACATATAGATAACAATGTAACTTTTTATAGAACTGTAGGTGGTGGAAAGTGTCTCGTCCTGAAAAGTACAGTATGCTTCATCCACCTGCTTGAGTTTGTTTAGAGAAGACAGTCTGCTAGCACGAGCCTTATTCAGCATTCCAGGAAACTTGAATATTGTCTCCAAACAAATAGGTGAAACTTTTGTTTCTGTGTAGTTCATTGTTACCAAACTCTTGTCTCTTCTGCAAATTGCTGCATGTAAGCTGTTCGGATTTCGACTTTGTATCTTAGTGACACCCTTATACCATCAGGGTTACTAATGCTAAAGTTCATTTCAGACATAAGATTTTCGATACATTCAGCCCCGTTTAATATGAAATTTAAGATATGGAGCTATTAAAGAAGTTCTGGATTCCACGACTGAAGATGATTCTGAAACAGCTGATATGCACCTGGAAGGCAGCAGCCTAGTTTAAGTCGTGAATCAGTTAGAAAATCCGAAACTGAATTAATATATTGCAGCTCAGTTGTTGGAATCTTTTAGATCATTTGTGCAGAAAATGTGCCCACTGTTTTCAGAATTCGGAGATTAAAATAAAAACTATTCAGGCTTTGACACTTACTAACAAGAACATTTTAGGAAAAGAGAATGGAATATAAGAGGGGGTCACGAAGATACCGATCTTTCCCTGTCGAATAAATTCAAAGTCTAGATATTCTTGGCTATAATGGATAAACTGTCATCAGCCTCAATCAAAGACTGGCTGAATACGAGTCGTTTCGAGAGACATTTGTTTTTTTACCAGTAGTGGGTTCCATGCCCACCGAGGACCTCCGTGATGTGGTCAGGAGTTTGGTGTAAATATACTTTGACGACCTTGAACAGGTCACACACAATAAACGAAACGGTTCAATTTGCTGCTCTATGCAAAGTGTACTTCTTTTATGAAACAGTTGAATCCAAGGAGATGTAGTTGCTCAGTTTGATTTCCAGCCAATCACTGACATCCACCTTCCTGAATGTGTCTGCATGATGTCCTCCGCATGTACTCGGGCCTGGCATGACCAGGAGGTTAGGGCAGTCTAAACAACTTTATGATCTGAGTGTATGAATATTTTGTATTGAAAGGTCTGTTACATGTCCTTACCCTAAAAAAAAAAAAAAATTGGCAGCAGCAAACTACTTATGTAACTCCAAACAATGTCAAAATATAGTTCTGATACAATCTGTTTCACTGTGACTTTATATCAACCATAGTATCACGTAACTTCATGATTTTCATTTTCAAATTCGTTTTTTGTATAACGTACTCAACTCTCTGTAGTTATAGGCTGACTTCATAA
Source organism: Limulus polyphemus (assembly GCF_000517525.1). Taxonomy (NCBI): domain Eukaryota; kingdom Metazoa; phylum Arthropoda; class Merostomata; order Xiphosura; family Limulidae; genus Limulus; species Limulus polyphemus. Next base: position 91,438 of record NW_013666437.1, read on the forward strand.
CCGCGTTTATATATCAGAGAAGCCCCCCAGTAGCACAGCGGTATGTCTGTGAACTTACAACGCTAGAAACCTGGTTCCTAGCAGTACAAGTCCGTAGACATTCCACTGGAGGGCCTTATAACCGTGGTCCTACAGACCATATCCAACGGAACAGAATATTTAAATAATGGCTGGAGACGGCTTGAATGGGTAACGAAGAAAAACTTTAATATAACATCAAATGTAAGTTTTTCTTCATTACCCATTCAAGCCGTCTCCAGCCAATTATTAGTCTCAAAGTGGGTTCCTCGTCATCGAATGAGAATATTTAAATGTTAGTGAGTGATAGAACTGGGATTGAGAGAGCTTCGTTTCCAGGTTTAGAGCTGTTTAGTTAGAATTTAGATAGCCTATTGTGTAGCTTTGTGCTTAATTACAAACAAATATCAGAAGAAAATACATCTTTGTAGTTTCGCAATACTAAATGGTTAATTTGTAAAGGAAAAATATCCCTAAAGGTACCCCTAGTTAAATCACCTGTGTTTAATAAAAGGCACCTAAGCTACTTATCAAAAAATGCAATCAACAACAAAACGTAACTGCTGAACTTAATAATACTACGTACAGAAACATATAATCACTACTCTTGTTGTTGTTTTTACTATATTCAATCTGTTACGGTTTTAAACCCAATCTTGTGAAAGTTGCATTTCAGGTCCATCTGTCTTTTGAGTGTCACAACTCGCTGCGTAGGAAACATTTATTCAATATAAAAACTCATCATTTCGGCTGTACCTACAACTAAAACTTTATTTAAAATGATACTTGTATTCAATACTAGTAAACTAGTGTTAAAGTGTAAAACGATTCAGTTGGCGAAGCGAAAACGCTATTGATTCTTAATATTCAATTCTTTAAAGTTCAAACGGAATGTTACAATATAAAAATATTCAAAAGAACAGGCATAATGTTTCTTTACATTTTTATAAGTCCAAACTGTTCTCGCCTCACTGACATTGGAATGTTATACCTTATCATTACATTTCGTTTTTTAAACATATTACTATGCCCAAATATTCCTCTCTTGACTTGGTTTTTGAATGGCCTGAACATTATATAGTTAAAATAGATTTAACCCTTGCAGCTACAAGCCTTCTAGCGAATAAACTATTGTTGTTGTTGTTTGTTATTAAACACAAAGCTACACAAAAGACTATCTGTGTTCTGATTAAGGAAATGTACAGTTCTTATTATATTCCTCTGTTACGAATTTCAAATAAAAGTATGTTTAGGTGTTTCAAATATATCTCTTGTCTACCGTAGATCAATGTCGGAACGCCATTGATTCAAATGTGGTGTATGGCAACTTAAAGTCTATATAAAATGATATTTTTATACAGAACAAGAAACTTTAAAATGTTAGTGTAGAACTTCTTAGCTAGAGGGGGGGGGGGGCAATCAGTGATGTATGAAAGACAAAAGTAAGAAACCCTATAAGCCGAGGACTTTTTAAAGATTAAAGTTTCTGTCCCTGATGAAGGGAGGTATTTCTTTTAAAAGCGTTTGAGTTACTGAGTTTCATATTTTTGACTTTAATTAATTTCTTGAACTTGCGTGTTTTCCTATCATGATGAAGTGGGGTATATTTTGTCTGTCAAGTCGTAGCTAGCAAGAGTTTTGTTCTAGCTGTTTATTAGAAGTAATTACCACAAACTCATCTTTCGTTTGAAATCAGAGCTAAATTTAACTTGACAGTGTGTGTATGTGTGCGCGTGCGTGTGCTTATAAAGATAGTGAAATCGGTAGCAGTGGAGCAGAAACGGGAGAAGTGATCACTCCCCCTATATCTTTATAGAGGGAGCAAGCAGCAACGGTCACCCTCAATTAGAAGAATTTCAATGGGGATTAAAACAACAACGAAAAACCACAACAATGTGTATAGTGTTACTAGTTGCTCAATAACAATACCCTTCATGTGTAAGTAATATCTGGATATTTCAAGTTTGTTGAAAGTCGTTTGTCAACATTGTATCTCAGATATGTTTCATAGAAAATTAATGACTTCAAAAACTGAGTGAAGAGGTTGATACTGCGAGCTTAAATGGAGATAAAAAAGGTCAGAGTGAAAATTCAGTTCTTTATATGTTATTTCTGTGCATGTTGTAACAAATGTGACAATTTAATTATAGTTAAGGATCTAATGCTCGACATAGAAAGATTGATTACGTGTACTGTCTGACAGCAGCTATGATTACGTCATGCACCATTGGTATGAGGCATTCATAGAATGTAACACTCAAGACCACACAGACAGGGAATACACAACACGTGCGCGCTTTCATGCTTGTCATTTGCCAAGGCCAAGGAAATTCGAAGGAATTCCTTAGTTTCTTGACCTGATCACTATTTCTTACCACTGTTCCTGATGACCTGGAATCTAGAACTGAAAAGTGGCGCCATGATTTTCAACGTTTGCCTACAAGGGCAGGAAATTTGAGAACGTGTAGCGGGGGAGGGGTAGTACAGAGCGCACACTGTCCAGTCACTTCCTATCTTCAGGCGGGACACATTCCTTTGCGGTCAGGTGGTGTGGTAATCGATAGCAAAAGATGTTTGTGCTTTGACCGTTTGTCGTGAACGGGTAATAAAACTCGAAACCGCGTGTTTAAAAAATTCCAAAGTTATTCCCTAGGACGCTTTTTTTTTTGGTATAAGACTTTAGTAATCTTAACATGATCTGGCATTATATTCTCAAGTTTCGGCTTTTGATTTGGTTGATTACTTCAATAATGTCATGAATGATAGTAATCCAAATTCTGTGTCTGTTATTCTAGAAATCACGTTACGAAGGAATATATAGGAATAAAACGTTCCTGTGGCGACAGCTCAGAACTGGATACTAGTTCAGTTGTTTTTCTGATAATATATTACCCTAGAAACATTACCCAATTTAGTTTCTCGAGGACAGAATCGCAGCTTACATGACTCGACCTCATTGGTAGTTGTTTCGTTTGGCGACTATGAGAACAAAATAATTTCTCGCATGGGGATGAGTGGTCGTGAATTATTGATGTCGTGACCAGGTTTAAAGGCCCATATTTTGCTGTTTTATATTTCTTTAGTTTTTCTACTTTTGTCATCCTACATAATTTAATATTTTGACATCAGTCACAGCAAGACTTTAATGTTGGAATGAGTTTTGTTGGCGTGTATAGTAATGGTATCATAGTTCCAATTGATATTTATAATCAAACGAATTACAAGCTGTAGTGTGCTTGTGTAGTCATTTTTTTTTTACTCTATAGTTGTGAAAAGGGACATACGCTGCTAAAACAATACTTTTGATATCGTTAAATAAAAATAAAAAACATTATCAAATGTTCGTTACTTACTCCTTCTTTATAAGTAAGAAAATTAATAAAACTTATTTTTGTTGCTGTGTTTTAGATATTCTCTTTTGCAGAAACTACTAATACAGCATAAGGTTAAGTCTACGGATTGATAGTTTTAGATAGTTGTAGCAAGGTGAAGGAGAGGTCGTGGTTACGGAACATCTTACTGATAATAATTTAATAATTCTTAATAAATGTATTACAGTTGCTGATAATTTAAATGCTACTTTTATGACTGGTACTTTCTGAAAGAGAGATTGAAAAATAATTTGAATTTCACCATCGTCTAACTCGGTGTTTCTCAACCTTTTTTTTTACTCGTGGCTCCCTTTTGAGTTTGATTTATCTCTGTGGCCCCACCCTTCGTAGACGTTGTTACTTAGGAAAAAATTATTTCATTTCCACACTGTTGATTTATAATATTATTTTTACAATAATGTATTGTTTTTTTAAATATTTTGTTTATAACATGCTGTTTACTTGTACAAGTAAAAAATATTCTGTTAATCATTGACATTTTATTCAGTGTGATCCTTGGTCTTGATGAACACTTGAAAGTTTTTGAATTTCAGATTGCAGTGTGGTCAGTGATAAGCAAAGATCATATCTCTTCACAACATCAAGGCGGTTACGTATTTTTGATAGCAAATAAGTCACCCGACTAAAACCAGATTCAACCATATAAGATGTGGGAAAAGTGATAAAATATAACTTTGCCTTTTCCCAGAGCTGTGGAAACTTATTAGCTATTTCACTACTTATCCAGAAATAAAGTTTGTTGTGTTTGAATCTAGCTGGGACTGGTATATCACTCTGCAGTTCGATGAGACATTCTTGTAATGTGATGTCAACATCAACCACATTCATCCCAAATGGATCCATCACTCAATCCGGAATTTTGATTGTTACTCGAGTACTAGTCGCGTCCGGTAACTTTACTTCTGAGCTGTGGACGATACGGGGAGAAGGGAACTTTTGATTCAATTTTAAATGTGAATATTTTATTCGGGCAGTGTTCGGTGTCCCACTCAGAAATTACTGTGGCCCCCTAATTTTCTGTCATTCATGTGTGCCCACGTTGAAAATCACTGGTCTAACTGACAGCTTCGTGATTTCTTTCAATCTCTTTATTAAAATTTGTGCAAAGCTACATAAGGGTTATCTGCGCATAGTGTTCACCCATTTTCAACTGATAAACTAAAGGGAAGGTAATTATGTAACAGGACCCATCGCCAATTCATGAAATAGTCTTGTCTGATCGAATATTAGTATTTAACCGTTATTTTTATAGCGCACCCACAGCCAGTAAGTGCAGAGCGCGTTTTTAATACAACGGGTCGCGAACCCTGATTCTTTGGATTCACAATCTTAACAAGTTAACCACTAGGCCACGTTCGACCCAATTTGAATTTGTCCCGAAACACTTCAATGAAAATTTGATCCTTCTAAGTGTTTTTAGAGACAAACCAAGTGAAGTAACCAGTTTCACATAGGCTTTATTTCAATGCGGCCAGAGCGACAATATGGGATTCTCGTTGTAAAAGTTCAACGCCCTGAAATACTCAGCTCTTCACGGGAAGCTGGTTCGTGATAGCAGGCATTTTCTAACTAAATCCCTTCCTCCTTTTAAAAATCGCCACCAGATCGTTGTTGTAAGTTAATTACTCTTAACTATAATGATTCGTGCGTGCATGGAAACATTAAAAAGCAGAAGATTCATTCGACATCCTTGCAATTTTACTAATCTTTTAAACAGCTTAAATTAGTATGATATTAAAAAAATACATTTGACGTAAGGTGTAAATAAGATTATGAATGGTGTGATACAATTCACTGACTTATAAGTGTATCAGCTTTAAGCTATGTTGATATTGTACACTTCGACGAGGAATTATGACTGAAAATACTGATATGCGTAATCAGTATTATTTTAGTTTAACATTTGACACTTTAAAAACTGTTTATATTCGAATTTATACCCAGAAGTTTGGAAAATTACGATATAGTAACCATGTGGAAAACAGTGATTAACACTTTTAGTCTTTAACATGTAATTATAAAGAGGAAAACAAAAAACTCGAACTTGAGTGTAAACATTGGAATTATCAACCTGAACGGCATGTTATGTGCTCATTGACTAGCGTTCAAGTATAACCCTTCCTGACTTTTAACTACTGATCAGCGGGAGGACAGCCAGCGACGATACCCGCCGCCACAGGAGAACCAAATGGCGAGATCGACTCTCACCCTTAAAACGCGTTCATAGGTGAAAGGACGAGTGTTTTCAACACGTTTCTAAGGTTGGATCTTCTTATCCTCAGTCCAGCACGCTAACCATTAGGTCATACTTGGTCCAATAATGGCATATAGTTTAGAAACAGAACTACAATCAAGAGTCAAGTAATAAAATAACGGTGATCCCATAGTAAAGGTATGTTGCAGAGACGTAAAGAAAATAATTATTTAAAGTGATCCCATAGTAAAGGTATGTTGCAGAGACGTAAAGAAAATCATTATTTAAAGTGATCCCATAGTAAAGGTATGTTGCAGAAACGTAAAAATAAATCATTATTTAAAGTGATCCCGTAGTATAAGTATGTTGCAGAAACGTAAAGAAAATCATTATTTAAAGTGATCCCATAGTAAAGGTATGTTGCAGAAACGTAAAGAAAATCATTATTTAAAGTGATCCCGTAGTATAGGTATGTTGCAGAAACGTAAAGAAAATCATTATTTAAAGTGATCCCATAGTAATGGTATGTTGCAGAGACGTAAAGAAAATAATAATTTAAAGTGATCCCATAGCAAAGGTATACATGTTGCAGAGACGTAAAGAAAATCATTACATACGTATTTGAAATCTTTTTTTTTTTTTTTTTCAGAAAATATCACTAAATTCACGTAATTCAGAATTGTGACAAGATAAATAGTCTTCATTTAGCCGTTTGTTTTCATATATTTTGTCATACTTTAAGTATAATTCATGGACTTCAACTACCTGAAGTTTATGTAGACAACATTTTAGTCTGTTTTGAACCTGTATCAGGCCGAAACGCCGTCCGCTAGAAAACTCCAACCAAAAACGATGTTCTTGAAATATATGTAAAGAATCGAATAATTTTTTCCATTGAGATATCATTATATCCATCAGTGGCTCAGTGGGAAGTCTGAGAACTCACAGCGCTAAAATCCTAGCTTAGCTTATAACGCTAAAACTCGGGGGTCGATTCCCGTGGATGGCACGGCACAGATAGCCCATTGTATAGTTTTGTGCTTAACAACAAACCAGACAATATGTCATTGTTATTATTATTGATCGTATTTCCAAGAATATTGCTAGTTGATTGTAGAAAGTATGTACAAGCATGCTGAATCGCTACAAGTATTGCGTACTGAAAGATACAAATCTATTGAGGTTTCTAGTTGTGGCTAGTTGATTTCGGAATGTCTAAAAAAAACTCACCGAACTGACTTGGATCATCTTTCTTGATTAGTTTCTAACCGCAGTTTCTATGTCGTATCATTAACTTTTACATTGACAAGGGCACTGTCATGACAGCTGTTGGAATCTCAGCATGCAAGATCGGCACCATAAAAAAAAAAAGAAGAAAAAAAAAGATTATTTACTGCACGACGCTGTTCGAGCTCATAAGTTATTCTCTATCAGTCTTTAGTGAGGCCGATCAACTTGATGAAGTCCAGCAGGGTTGCTACAACGTGACCATGAGGTATGTTCTTCTGGTAGCGAAAAGTGCGGACACTGTTCTGACAAGACACACGTTCCGACGGTCCCCTTTGCAATGACCTCAATAATTACTTTCTGTCATCACGTACCAGAAAAGTCAAAATTCCCTGTAGGCTTTCTTTGCAGCAAAGATCCAAGACACAGGAGGTCTTCTTCTGTGGTACTTACCTGTTTCTACTGACAGTGTCACCCCTGCTGAGAACTCTTCGACCACTTAATGGGTGGGAAGGGATTTTTCAAAACTTTTTGTTTTTCTAGTACCATTTTATCTTAGGGTTAGCATGCCTGCTAGATATTAGAATCATGTCATAGAATGATCTTCCTAATGTGTCAATTTCCTTATACGGTAAATAACTGGAGCCTGTTAATTGAATATGGTGATAGAAAATACAGATGGGGGTGCGTCTGAGGCTAAGGTTGTTTCATCATTAAATGTTTTTTAGGCGATGAACGTTGTCTTCTGAATTTATAATATTATCGACAAAGAAATGGTGCTTTTCGTGTACCTTCCATATTACATCAAATCGTAAACTCTAGAACTGCAGAATGGAATAAAAAAGCGGGAAAATTAACAATAGCTTAATACATATTAAAATGATCTCTTTTGTATTAAAGTTATGTAGTATATGTGTATAAGTAGGGCATGACCACGTTACAACAGGAATGGATTAAAGAATGATTCTATAAATATTAGAAGCCATTAAGTAGAATGATGTGTTCACGCTGAAACAATGTTTTATTACACTAACCATCTCTAAATTAAACATCACCAACACAACTTATCCACCTTTTTTCTCAATACCGATGTCCCAAAAACGTTTTATTGGTAGGTAAAGACAAGTTTAGTCGTAGGTTAACAGAAGATTGAGTCGTACGTGAATAGAAGTTGTTGTTTTAGAACTTGCAGTGGCAGAAGAATGATAATTACAATTAGTCAGAACTAACTATTTCTATACAGCATTAAACCATGCTGGGTTTGTGCTTTCAATCATCTAATTAGTTATAACTTTGAATTTCAAATTTGGAGAAGTAAGTCTGTATGGACAGTTTCGTAAATGTCGAGAGTAGACAGCTCCAAGCAATTTTAGTTTGTACGATTTATTTGTTCTGAATTTCGTGCAAAGCTACACGAGGGCTATCTGCGCTAGCCGTCCATAATTTAGCACTGTAAGACTAGAGGGAAGGCAGCTAGTCATCACCACCCACCGCCAACTCTTGGGCTACTCTTTTACCAACGAATAGTGGGATTGACCGTCACTTTATAACGCCCCCACGGCTGAAAGGGCGAGCATGTTTGGTGTGACGGGGATTTGAACTCGCGACCCACAGATTGCGAGTCGAGCGCTCTAACCACCTGGCCATGCCGGGCCTAGCTTTCTCCAAGCAATATTAGTCTCAAAGTGGGTTCCTCGTCATCGAACCGTTTGTTTGTTTGTTTTTTTAATTTCGCGCAAAGCTTCACGAGAGCTATCTGCGCTAGCCCTCCCTAATTTAGCAGTGTAAGACTAGAGGGAAGGCAGCACCCACCGCCATACAAAGGATATGAGATATTAAAGAATTAAATTTGGTATTTTTGTAAATTATCGTGTTTAAGTAAATATTCGAAGGATGGCTTGAGTAAGTATTTGAAAAAACTAATAATTTAATATTTGAAAGAAGTAATATAGTTTTTATATAAAATTTCTTTAATGGCATTTGTAAGAAGCTTTGGACAGGTGTTCCAAATACTTTTTTAAATTATCATTCTCATAATAATATCTACGTGTAAGTAAAATTGATATTTTCCCCCCACACACTTGATTCTAATTTAAAAGTTCATGCGACTAATAAATTTGAAAACATGACAGTAAATTTTTAGGTTTTACTTCTAAACAAGATCACTGTTAACCGACTGTTAAATGGAAAGAGGATTATATTTGTTTTAGGCTTTTCGCGCAAAGCTACACAAAAGGCTATCTGCGCATAGTCCTAGCTGTCAATTGATAAACTAAAGGGACAGTAGCCAGTCCACAGCACCCACCGCCATCCATGGCCCCAATGGCAGAGCATGATTTTGCAGCAACTTGTCGCGAATCACGAACCTTTTGATTCACAGTCCAAGCACACTGACTTCCAGGCCACCCCCAAGCCGTAAAAGAAGGAAGACGAAACTTTGTGTATTTGCAGGTATTGATTACACATTGGACATCTTTTCAACGTATTTATATATAAGACGTGCTTTGTTTTTCAGCTGGATGTTTTTTATAATGTCTGTGCGTTGAGGGCTGATTGCAGCTCAGTGACTAGCATGTGGAGACGAGATTCCATTGCTTGCATCCCGTTACCGAAGACCCCCAGTGGCACAGCGGCATGTCTGCGGACTTACAACGCTATAAACCGGGTTTCGATACCCATGATGAGCAGAGTACAGATAACCTATTGTGTAGCTTTGTGCTTAATTCCAAACAAACAAACAAAACCGTTACCAAAAAATAAGTTTAAAAAATCATGCTCTACGCTTTGGAGCTGTGGATGTGAGTATAAGAGTGACGGTCAAATCCCATTATTCAGACTGTGGATGTGACTATAAGAGTGACGGTCAAATCCCATTATTCTGACTGGCAGGAGTTGGCGAGGCACTGACTGTCTGTCTTACCACGCGAATCATTTTGAAATTAAAGACAGCTACCTGAGGTAGTTCTTGTATAGGTTTGAACGATATCCAACAAACAAACTGTGGATTTATTATATTTTTGTTATCGTTTTCAGTTCGTCAGTGAACTTACAGGAATAATTTTAAGGAACATATATTTCTTTATTCTTTATATGCTTGTAAAAAAAATGTATTTGTAGGAAGAGTAAGGATTTTTTAAACTTCTCACTCCAAAAGCTATATCATGGCCAGGTGGTAAGAGTGCTCGACTCGCAATCTGCGGGTCGCGGGTTCGAATCTCCGTCCCACCAAACATGTTCGCTCTTTCTGCCGTGGGGCTTTATAATGTGACGGTCAATCCCACTATTCGTTGGTAAAAGAGTAGCCCAAGAGTTGGTGATGAATAGCTCCTTTCCCTCTAATCTTTCACTGCTAAATGAGGGACGGCTAGAGCAGATAGCCCTCGTGTAGTTTGCGCGAAATTTATAACAAACCAAAACCATATTTCAAATTTTCATGCATTTCTACACAGAGAACTACACGAAACCAGTGTTTTGTTTGAACAAGGGACATGTCCCCCAGGAAATTAATATAATTTACAGTGGGGTGATACAGCACCCCGGTCTCGGTAGTATGTTAAATATATTAGTCAAATATATAAATATTAACTGCAATATTAACTCATACAATTTGAATTAGGTTGTTTTGTAAAGAAGAATGACAGATGTTAAAGAAAGAATTGTTTAATGACCAAGTTTTTACCACAGTAAATTCTAAATCCTGGACTAAAAAACATTATCGCATCAATTTTCACCAAAATCTATCCGTTAGTTTAGAGAAATTAATCGTCCATTTTCCACTAGTTGCTTACTTTTTTTTTCCACGAGTCCCACCAAGCTTTAAAATAAAACACTAAAAACCAGCCTTTATTATTGAAATATTCGAGCCTTCCCTTAAAATTAGTTAACTTTCCTATATCCACTATCTGAAGGCAACCCATTCCGAAAGCCAACTACCCTGTTATAAAAATATAACTGTTTTAGCTGAAGATCACTTTTACCCTGCCAAAGTTTATATTGGCATCCCTAGTCCTACCATTTTCACTATTAAGTACAAAAAGAGGCATCAATTCCATTAAAACCTCCAATATCTCAATAAGATTCTCTCAAACTCTTATTTTTTCAAAATAAAACAATTTGGAATTGTGAACAACTATGGAAACGATGAATAAATTATATAAAAGACAAATACTGAGGGAATGTCAATCCTTATCATGTGAAAACGAATTGACCAGTATGTAGTCATGTGTTGGTAGTTTATATTGAGGTTGATTCTTATTCATCCAATCAGAAAGCACCACACCAGAACTTATAAAAGTACAGGTAGTTATTCTCCATATAAAAAATTGCAGCAATACTAGATGTTTCAGTGAGAACTGAATAAAATACTCTGAAGTAGTTGCGTGTTTGTTTTTAAGCGCAAAGATACACAAGCTATCTGTGCACTGCCCACTGCGAATATCAAAACCCGATTTTTAGCAATATAACCTACAAACTTACCGCTGAACCACGTGGGGGGGGGGGGGTTACATGAAACTATCCTTACATAATAGAAATGGTCAATGTAAACAAAATATCAAGAGTGATGTAGAATAAGCGATGGCCAAGAACAGACTTTGCCAATGATGTTACAGTAAGTAAAGGTGTGAATGTTATTGGTTTCAATGGACTCTTCAAAGATGGAAACATTTGCTCTTTTCGGACGAATCTGGGTTCGATGGCAAAGAGGAGAAACGTGTCATAGACAATGTATAATGTCAACAACGAGTCATGGTGAAGGATCAGTACAAGTTTGGATTTGTAATTCAGCCAACAGTGATCTACCAAAATTTCTGGCACCCTTAGCGCTGACAAATGCAAACATATTCTGATCCCCCCAAAACACGAATCATCTGGCGGGAATTCATTTTCTAGCAACAAAATGATTTCGTGTTTGCAGATGTGGTAAAACAATATTTTAACATTGAAGAGGCAGATGGGATACTCACAACCATGGCCTGGCTCTCACAAAGCCCTGATGTGAAACACATGATTTTATGTGAGAAACTGAAAAGGTCAAAAGGCGACCAAATAACTTGGCTGAAGTATAGGAAATGATACAGGATATTTGGAACAATGTTCCACAATCGTACGTTGATAAATTGAATTTTAGTTTGAAAACCTAACACAGACCCGGCATGGCCAGGTGGTTAGGGCGCTCGACTCGCAATCTGAGGGTTGCGGGTTCGAATCCCCGTCTCACTAAACATGTTCGCCCTATCAGCCGTAGGGTCATTATAATGTGACGGTCAATCCCACTATTCGTTGGTAAAAGAGTAGCCCAAGAGTTGGCGGTGGGTGGTGATGACTAGCTGCCTTCCCTCTATTCTTACAGTGCTAAATTAGGGACGGCTAGCAAAGATAGCCCTCGTGTAGCTTTGCGCGAAATTCAAAAACAAACAAACAGACACCTAACACAGACTACCTAAAACATGACCTGTAGTTGAAAATACATTAAAGTTAAGAAAGTCTAATTACGATACATCGATTTCAATGTCATTCAAGTTTAAATCTGTAGGTGCCTTGATGGCATGAAAAATGTTTGCTTAATAGCTCACTTAACTGAAAAAAATCCATTAAAGGAACTTTAAAAATATCTGTTTCTTTTGTTAAGGCTGAGAATAGTACAGAAATGTTTAGTCAGTGAAGACTCAATATTAATCGTAAAATGTTCTTGGAAACCTCATGAAATTTATAAACAGCAAAATTAACTCTTTTTAGTGTTTATATCGTATTAGAATAACTAAAAGTAAAAAAATAATAATAGAATGTCCAATAACCTGGTTAAAAATGGACCATTAAACCGATAATTGTGTCTGAACATTGGGGTGAACATAAGAATGGAAGCCGAAACATGTTAGGTTAATGAATTTTTAATGTTTTAATTCCTGCGGTATAACGTGGTTCGTTTTTCATTCTTCTATATAAATTTTAGTATAAAGTATCTTTTTCGCGCGTAAGTAACAGCTAACTTAGTTTCAGTCCACTAGATGGGGTTGTTAAATCATTTTTGTTTTTCATGATGTTTGTACATATTAAGTCCCACAATGTTTGAAACGCAATTAATGACTTAAATGATGTCAAGTGTTTAGCACGACATTAATATCTCAGCTTAAAAACATAACTCTATACAACTGTTTTATTTTTTAACATTGGATAAATGACATTACCTATGGAAGATTTACTTGATTATCACTGTAGGTTCTGCACAAAGTCGTCCACTGGCACAGCGGTATGTCTGCTGACTTACAACTCTAGAATCAGGGTTTCGATACCCCTGGTGGGCAGAGCACAGATAACCTATTGTATAGCTTTATGCTTAACTATAAACAATCTTCACGAAGTAAATTTTTCCTAAATATATTTCACTTGTAAGAAAACATTATTATTTCAACATCCATGTGTTGACTTTCCTCACTGAAAATGGACTCATAATACAGAAAATTATTATACTTTTGTTATCTTATGTGTCGCTTTTCCTCGTTCATGTAAGGCTGGTAATTAGAAAATAGTTAATATTTCTTTATTTCGTCGGACTTACAACGCTAGAATCCGGGTTTCGATACCCGTGGTGGGCAGAGCACAGATAGCCCATTGTGTAGCTTTGTGCTTAATTACAAACAAACAAACTTTATTTCGTATATCGCCCCCTAGTGGCTCAGCGGTAAGTCTGAATACTTTTTACGCTAAAAACCGGGTTTCAGTACCTGCGGTGTAGCTTTGTGTTCAACTACAAACAAAACATAATTTCGTATATCAATTGACTCAAATGAGACAATAAATTACTACCATTTTGTTACCTTATGTGTCAATTTTCCTTGCTCATGTGGGGCTCGTAGTAGGAAAATAATTACTCTTTCTTTACTTCACATATCAATTTCACTCAAAGGGGCCTGACTCATTGTAAATAATATTTTATCTAATGTGTCGATTTTGTTCATTGAAAGGGTTTTAGCTTACAAAATAAATATTATCCACTTCATTATTTTTCCCTACATATCTTTTTATCTCTTTTACTACAAATAAAATATGAAAATAGTAATACTAAA
>NW_013666437.1:105405-106335 GCF_000517525.1 Limulus polyphemus
CCCCCCCCTTTTTTTTTTGCATTTGTATGAGGACGAGGGTCTTTCCTGTGGTACAGTTCTGGATCTTGGAGCTGGCAAACTGGTTCAAATCTAAACTTTCTATCTTCTTAAAAATTTGGATATAACGTAATAAAATGTTTGAAGAAGTAGAATATTTAAGTACTTGAAGGAAAATTTAAGAGAATTTGGTTTCGTTGAAGTGCAATTTAGTCGAAATTATCCTTTCAAGCTCTTTTACATGGATCATTCGCTTTCATTCAGACTGCGATATCACATGAAAATAGGTTCTTGAGCAGATCAGTCTACTGTTGTACATCTTCATTAGAATGTATCATTATGATTATACAAACAATACTGGAAGCAACCAGAGTGAGAACTAGTCACTTGTGCTTTATGGAATTTTTTTCTCTCTTCACTGTAAGGACTTTTAGCTTGCTTGTTTTATACTAAAGCCACATTGGGCTATCTGCTGTGTCCATTGTGGGGAATCGAACTCTAGATTTTTGCGTTGTAATCCTGTAACGCTATTGTTGCCCAGGGACAGGACTTTTAGCCACGCCTAGTGGAGAAAGGGGTATTCAGTGGTTTTTATTTCTCCATCTGCCTCCGTGATCATTGGAAAATATTTTTAAAAAAGGGGCTAGTTGCTAAATTTATTACATTAAATATGTTTTCTTACAGTGTAGGAATTAAAAAACCAGCTTTGAAACTTTCTGTTTAAAAAATTGATAAATAATGCAGAAGGACATGCTTAAAGTTGAATATAATTCTTAAAACGAGTGGTTACTGATATCTTGCAAAAAGACCAGTAGTAATAATAATAATAACACTTTCATAAAACAAAATATTAAATATATATCACTTTGTATCAACCAAGATGCGCCCGGCATGGCCAGGTGGATAAGGCGCTCGACTCACAATCTGAGGGTC
>NW_013666437.1:106599-139906 GCF_000517525.1 Limulus polyphemus
CAAACAAACAAACAATCAACCAAGGTAATGATGAAGGTTTTGCTTTGTTGTTGGCTTATTATCTTGTGCCATTCGGGTAATGATGAAGGTTTCGATTGGTAATTAACTTATCATATTATGTCACCCAGGTAAAGATACAAGATACATTTTGTTGTTGGTTTATTACTTTTTGTCATCCGGGTAACGACGTAAGTTTCGATTATTATTATTTATTGTTGTTGTTGTTTTCACACGTGAATTCAATGTAAGTACAATCTTAGAATCACCTCTAGTACCACTCCCTCTCGATAAGTATTTCGTATCATTCCCGGTTTTCCATTGGTGGGGAATAAATTTGGTTTGCTTCGGATATTCACGCGGAATTATCGTAAGGACTATCTTCGCTAGTCACCCTTAATTACGGACTGACGGGCTGTAGAGAAGACGCTAGTCAACACAGCCAACACCAACTATTACGATAATCTTATCTCATCGAATAGTGAGATGTGATCGTTATAACAGATCGCGAACCATGAATCCTCAAAATCACAGTCCGGCCACACTAGCCACGACAGGCGTCCAGCGCATAAAAAAGAAGCACGTTTTACACAGATTATCCGTTTTAAATTAAGCTATTTTAGATGTTTTACTTAACATTTTAGTCGCCCTTCCCCATGCCACTTACTAAAAGATTAAAGGGAGGGAGAGGATTGATGATTTTTCTTTGAAAGTGTATGTTTTTAATTTGGGGGGGGGGGGTTTAATGTTTTTTTTTTAAAATTTTATTTTTTATTTTGGGGGGGGGGACCTTTCTATACATACACCTACAATTTACCTTTTCTCCCTCCACGATGATGAGTCTTCTACTTTAAAGTTTAAGACGAAAAAGCGATAACTGAACTGCAGTCTGAAATTGGCCATTTTCCCAGAAGGTTGTTGTGTTTCGTCGGAAATAATTTAATGAATAAGTATATTGAATATAATTTGAAACTTATCTTAGAGCTCTTAGACTTGCAACAATATCCTGATAATGTTTCATTAACAGCTTTGAAAAATATATTTTCAAATCAGAAAAAAAAAAAAGATCTGGAACAAAACCACTTGTTAATTGCAAAGATACTTGACGTTTTCTGTTATTCCGTGTGTATGTATATGTATATACTAGAAAGAAGTTACCAAGAATTTATTTTTCCATTACTGATTCTTTGCTTTGACAGAAGTTATAACTGTATACGATAAAGTCTTTCCATTTGAAACAAATTTGCTGATAAGAAAATAATTAAAGATAGTTTATTTCGAAAAACGTTTTCTACAACAACAGCAGAACCTACAGTCCTTCTTCCACCACAACGCTTTTCAAAATGCTACAGCTGAAGAAGAAGAAGAAAGAAATATAGTTAAAGTGGAGTACGTGCTGTACTTGCTTAAGTAAATAGGCGATAAATAAGCGTCGTTAGTGTACCATCATGAAATCTTATAGGCTTACCTGAAAGATGTACTATATCATTTTCTATGACATTAATGTTTACGAGGAGCAGTATTATAAACCATGACTGGTATCTCTGACTCAGTAGTTGACCTCTGTTTATGACTACCTGTTATGTTGTGAAATGCGACGATAAATAACCCAATAAATAGAGAATGATGTTCACCTCCCTGAGAAACTGCCCTGAAGATATTGATCGTGGCTGATAACTTAGTCCACAGAGGACACGAGCTCTTCAGTTACATGATTCTAATGTTTATGCATTAGTAATTGCTACATTCCTTAAACCTAGTTCTCGACACCTGATCCCAGCAGAAGTCGTTTATCACCAGGCAGGTGTGCTAGAATGTAAGCATCTGGGGTTGTTATCAATCCATCTATCCTTCCTCCATCTGTATGTACCTATCTAGAATAAATCACGAGACACTAATAAGATAGAAGATTTAATAAATCTACATGAAATTATACGAAATTAAAGACTTATTTTTGCGATGTCTTGAGTAACTGGCTTAGACCCTGGATCGGGTGTGACCAGATGGTCATAGTGCCTGGACTGTGAATCTGAGATATCATAGTTCTCGTCCAGTTGCCGGAAAAACGCACTGTAAAATTTATGGCCGAATATTCGCTATAAGAGTGATGGTCGAAATCCCACTATTCAGTCAGACAAGAGTAGCCCAAGAGTTGGCGGTAGCTGTTTTTACTAGCTGCCTTTCTTCTAGCCTATTAACTCAAAAATAGGGGCGGCTAGAAGCAGAGAGCTTTTGTGTAGCTTCGGGTGAAAATTCTAAGTACAACAACTATGTAAAATTATACGAACTGGTGGATTCATTTTCGCGACTTTTCGAACAGTTGGTTCGAACTCTTTTAAGCTTGGCAAAAAACAACAATTCGAAACGTGAAAAATACAGATATTTTATGTCGTTTTAATATACATAACGTTGTTATGGAATTTTGTATCATTCTATTATGAGTACTAAATACACATCATAACAAGTAGGTTCACGTGGTTCGTCTTCTTTAATTGCTTTCACTCACAAGTTCTTAGAATTACTAATGTTTATAGTTTTCTTCCGATGAAGCTGTAGATTCACGACCCGCTCCTGGAACAAGAAGACTAGCCTTTTGGTTCACCAGCTTTTCTGAATGACAATAAAAATTAACTGAAGTAAAAATAGCAATAATAAGTAGATAATTGATGTTGAAAATAAATAACTGATATCGTGTTATTAATCTTTACCCCAATCCTGAATTGTAAATGACTTAACTAAAAAGTAATAATAATTACACTTCACTTATTTAATCTAGTTCGTACCATAACGGTTGCTGTTCATGCAATTGGTGACATAAAAACATGGTAGACGTATTATTAACATTCTTCTGTAATATAATGGCAGATATAACATGGTTGACGTGATATCTGCCATTATATTACAAAAAATGTTTATATCTGCCATTATATTATAAAAGAATATTTATATCTGCCATTATATTATAAAAGAATATTTATATCTGCCATTATATTATAGAAGAATGTTAATAATACGTCTACCATGTTATATCTGTCATTATATAATAGAATAATGTTAATAACACGTCAACCATGTTATACCTGCCATTATATTATAGAAGAATGTTAATAAATATTATAGAAGAATGTTAATAACACGTCAACCATGTTACTGGCAGATATAACATGGTTGACGTGTTATTAATATTATTCTATAATATAATGGCAGATATAACATAGTTGACGTGTTATTAACATTCTTCTTTCATTTCCTTCATAAGTTGTTAGAATGTCTTAAGTTTCTTAACAGGAAGAACAGGTGTGATAAGCGAAACGCTCACCTGTGCTCAAAGTTAACTTTTCTTCTCCTTTCAATCTTTACCACTAGTACAATACTTTAAGCGTAGTAACTAACTACATTTAATTCAACGAAAAACAATATTAATCGCAAATTCCGGCCAGAATGACATTAATTCTTATTAGCATTAAACGTATTTTTAAGGTCTTTCTTATATATGCAGTTTCTAATAGCAGATGAAATTTGTGAGTAAAACGAGTATCCCAGCATACACTGTGAAGAAAACAAACTTGCTTAGCTAACAAAACTCTGGTCTTGGTGAAAATTAACCCATTTGTATTTCTTCATCAGGGGCGTCTAATAAAGGACAAATTAACCTCCGAAAGTGCTAGAGGCTTCTAATCGTCGTTTGATTAGTGTAGTCACGTTGCTTTGGTAACCTTACTCTCCTGTAACATGTTAGTTAGATTCTTGGTTTCTGTGTTTGTCATATGAAAGTTAACGATCTGTTATCATTACAAATGCTGTCCTGTTCTTTAAGATGTGTTTTTAAGTTTTCAGTATAGTTCCCTCTCGTCTATATCAGGTTGGAGATTTTTAATATACTGTGGACCCTGTGCTTTTCCTCTTTTGTGCGCTTTTTAAAGCTTGACTCTGTCTTTCATTGTCTGTTATTCGCCACGCAACTAAAGACAAATTTATTGTTGCGTCCACCCAGACGAGAATATACATTCTAATAGTTACCTATTTGTATTTAAACTGCACATTCAGCTACCTAGGTTTCCATTAATTGCTTTAAATCAGTTATTTATCACATCACTTTCATTTTATATAATGCTACCTGGTGGTCATTCTACTTTGTGCTTCCTGGTATTAAGTATAAAATAGGGATTTGTGTTTTATGCTACACATCTGGTTTTGTCTATGAAGGGTTGAGTATGTTATATTAAAACGATTTTGAATATATAAATCAGCAAGTCACGTGACAACCACAGTCGATATAAAGTCGCGGTGAAACGGAATGTATCAAAATTATATTTTGACATTGTTTAATATTTTATAGGTAGTGTGATGCCACCAAAAATTGATCAATTTTGAGAAGAGTATGTAACAGGCCTTTCCGACGCAAAAAATTCACACCCTCAGGTTATAAAGACATGTTCACATTGAGGATTTAGAATTTCCAAGACAGGATATTCTTGCACTTAATGGCATTGGAGAGCAATGGAATATGGATCAACTTGGAGACACAAGACCTTCCTGTAAGAGACCTGCAACAAGTAGTACTCGAGCCGTGGTAAGCAGAGTGCAGGGTCTTGTAACAGGTGAGAACCAGCGAACACAAAGATTGTTGATTGGTTGGTTTGTTATTAGGCGTAAAGCTACATAATGGATTATCTGTGCTGGGCCTACCACCGACTTCGAAACCCAATTTTTAGTAAACCCAACGGTCAGTGGCAAAAGCCGTCCACTGCCTCAGGAATAGTACGCAACATAATCAAAAAGTGTATTTTTGTTTTGAAACTACAAATATAGCGTGTACACAAACTGTTTCCAAAATATGTCCATTAAACCTCACAGCTGGAGAATGAAACTAGTTAAGTCGCCGGACACAGCGCCTTTGGATTTTTTGTGTGATTGAACTGTTGAAACGGTCTGGGAAAACCATCGTCCTCATACACTAGATCGATTATGGAAAGCCTGCACGGAGGGATGTACTTTGGACATGACAGTCTCGCGACAGAACCATTGCAATGGAAACTATGCTGCAGGGTGATTGTCAAGATTCACGTTCATCAGGTAGGGCATGACCGGACGTGGCGACGTGAATCGTAACAATGTGGCGAGGCGCCAAAGTTGTTTTAATATGATTTACTCAACTTCTGTACACCTTTAATCCGTTTCTATTAACTGCATCCCTCGAGCTCTAGATCACTTGCAGGTTTTTAGCTTTATCTATGCAACCCCTCGAGGAATACCACATTGCTTTAGTTACTTTTTAGTTTTCAGTCTATTTAAATCACCCACTGTGTAGTTTGCGCTGAAAACAAAAACCAACAACAACAAATCTGTGTACCTTATAACCCCTGATGAGTATATGTTATTTTAATTCATTAAGATTATTATGTAATCAGTATAGTTCAAGCACAACTAAGCATTCCTGAGTAGTGTTAACACAAGCATACCTGTTCTTCGTTCACTGTAAAGCAAGAAAAATACAACTTTTTCATAACTTTCAAAATGGATCTCAGGTTAGCTTCATTACGAGAAGGGCCACCCATCTCGTACTTGGCATGTGGTTGCCTGGACAACATAGGAAGCTGTTGGTTTTCAAAATAGAATGGAACGAAAGGATGTTTGTACGACAAGAAAGGAGTGGGTGGTTGTGTGACATAAATTTTACAGCTGGAGGGTGGGTGTCTGTTCTGTTTGTTTGTTGTTGTTTTTTCACTATAAAATGAAAGAGATATAGCAATGTACAGAGTATGTTTTCGTGGGAAGAAAGTTAGGCCTGTCCAGTGTTGTGTTTTACGTAAAGGAAAGAGGCAAAAGGAAAACTACTTTTGGTGTGTTGTGATAACAGGTGTTAGGCATGGTTGACTTAACAAGGGAAACGTCTCAATGTTGCTGTAAATTCTTGCAATATATTGGGAAGTAAAATGGAAGACGATGCATTTAAATTACGTTAAAAAATTAATAAAATTAAAATATTAATACTTGCTTCGTAAATTATTTCTAAATGTTTCCAATATCGTGCCTAATTTGGTATCGGAATGTAGGAAACGTGATCACCTCAACGTTCGTGTAGTGATGAGTCATCTCGGTTGTTTTAAACAGGTACAGGCTTTCTTTTAGTAGCCTCCACTCTCTTGTCGCGTTTTATGATTTAACGGAAATGACTAAAAGCAGTTTCATTATATACACAAATGATGCCTAGTTATTTATATACTCGGCAGACGATGATACACGCAATAACTTTACCTTTCGTCACCGAACAACAATCTATTCAGGTGGGTCAGAGTTGCTTCTCCACCCTCAGAGTTAAAGTTCTGCCAGACAAAAGCCGCAATAAGCTTACGAAGATCGTCAAGTGATATTCAGTAATGAGTTAGTCATGTGGTTACTGATGTCAGTTTCCGGCATCAAAGCTCGTCACAAGTACAGAACATGGGACCGAGTTTTCTTTTTTCTCACACCAGTCTCTACTTTCTGACATATTTGGTCAAATATTTACCTCAGAGTTCTTGAATTATTTTTTATATATACTTGTATTAACGTTTGCATATAATTAGTTAACCGGAGAGAACACATAAATCCTATGACAAGTTAAATTACAAGTTGTTTTTTTTTTGTAAAACATTAAATCGGTGTCCACTTTCGGGGGGTGCATTTCCACGTATTTGTTTGTTTATTGTTAAGCATAAAGCTACAGAATGGGCAATCTGTGCTTGACCAATTATGGGTATAACCCGATTTTTAACATTATAAGCCTTCAGATTTGCCGCTAAGCCACAGGGGAGGGTCAACTTCCGAGCAAAGCAAAGACTTAAACCTATGAGTTTTTACATACGAGTATGCAATTATTTACATTTATATTCCCAAACTCTCGTAAAAATTTAAATAAAAAATCACCCCTTTGTTTTTTGTTGTTGTTTTTGTCAGCGCCAGAGATTGAATTGTACATTGCAAGCCCGTCTTCAGGTGTCGCTTCTACGTTAACCTGCTTGTGATGACAAAAACAAAACAAAAAACACTATACCGACATGTACAAGCAAAGAAACCAATTATTTTCTTACTTATCACTAATTGGCCCCTACAGAATATTGTGTATATTCGTTTTAAAAGGGTCGTTGACGTGATAGTACCTTGGCTGACCTGTTATTCACGCTTGAACTCCAACAGTTATTAGTCATTCGCTAAAATTGTGCAAGAATCCAGTTTGATGTATATTAATTACACACAAAAATAAGAAAATTTTGCTTAAGACAAATGCTATAGTTACAATAGTCAATCACGTTAGTAATGAAAATAATGTTTAGAAGCTAAGCTTTTTTTTGTAATCAAGTATACATGTATCTATCTGATTAAGTTTCTTCGTTTAATTGTTAATATAATAGTAATCTGTAAATGTAAAATAAATATTATTTACAAAAGGAAACAAAACATTTGGCTACAACAGTTTCTGACGTCGAAAACATAACCTTTATACTAGTAAAAAAAGAGAGCCAGGCCACGTTTATTAAATTGTATTCCTCAATCTTTTGTGTAAATATATGGTACTTTAAACAATCATATAATTAAGAGTAAGAAACAAAAACAACGTTCTTTTGGCACAATGAAAGATAAAATCTTTATTAGATATTTCAGTCGACTAGCCCCCCAGTGGTACAGCGGTATGTCTGCGGACTTACAACGCTAGAATCCGGGTTTTGATACCCGTGGTGGGCAGAGCACAGATAGCCCTTGTGTAGCTTTGTGCATAATTAAAAAAAACAAACAGTCGACTAGTTTCGGTAACACAGTGACATCATGAGGGTCTAATGGTTGTAATAACATAATATTCCTGAAAAAGAAATTATAACTTTTGACTTTTGTATCATCCAGATCAGTATGTTTCCACTCTCCATTTTTCTCTTGCTTGCAATTAATGTGTGATCTAAAGCAGTATTTCCACTCTCATTTTTTGATCTGCCCAGTTAATGTGTGATCTAAAGCAGTATTTCCACTCTCATTTTTTGATCTGCCCAGTTAATGTGTGATCTAAAGCAGTATTTCACTCTCATTTTTTGATCTGCCCAATTAATGTGTGATCTCCATTAACTGAGCAGATGAAAAAATTAGAGTGGAAAGACTGCTTTGTGATCCAAAGCAGTGTCTTTCTACTCTCTTTTTTTCCCAGTTGCTTGCAGTTAATATGTAATCCAAGGCAGTATCTATGGAAGTCCTTAGGAGGGCTACCTCTATAGGAAGGATGGTGTGCAATCCACTCGTCTGTAACTCCCTCAGGAGATACTTTTATCAACTAATTTATTCTAATGTTTTCAAGAGTGCTGTCTAGGTTCTGTTGATTTCTATACTAGATTGATTAAGTATGTTATCAGTTAGATGAATATATAAAAGGCTTATTTTATCTTTCTTTTCTCGTGCATGGTTCATGTCCTGTTGTTTTCGTATTATTCCACTTAATTGTATGATCGTCTTCTCTGGCAATGATGGGTTATAATAGATAGATAGGTATTACAAAGTCTTGTGTGTGTATAATTCTCCTGAATTCTAACTTTTGGTGGCCTTTGTTTTCCTCTATTGCATTGGAGTCAACATTAATAAGAGATGTTGTAAATGGTGTTTTTAACTTCCATTGAGTCTGGTATGTCCTAACTGTGATCGTGTTGTATTATGGCTTATTAAAACAGTTCTGACTGTATGTTGTTTAATCTCTAAGTGAGTTTGATAAAATAAAGTTATCCAGGCAAATATAAGATACCGTGGTGTGTAGCTACAGGACTTTTGCTCCGCGGAATACCGTGATGTATAGCTACAGAACTTTTGCTCCGTGGAATACCGTGGTGTGTAGCTACAGGACGTTTGCTCCGTGGATTCACGAAATTGTGTCTATACCGTATTATGATCCGTGGAACTATCGATAATATCGTGAATTCATGGAATTACTGATATGAAAATTATTTCCTATTTGATATGGAAATTTAACCTGTATAATCGTGGTTTTATACATATATAGTAAAAGGCAGTGCATTTTCACTCTCCTTTTTATCGTTGCCCAGTTAACGTGTGATGCAAGGCAGGGTCTTTTCACTCTGCATCTTTCCGTTGCTCAGTTTAATTAATGTATGATTCAAGGCAGTTCCTTTCCACTCTCCTTTTTTTTCCGTTGCTCGGTTAATTTTTTAAGCACTGTTGTATAATTTAACTAATAAGTATTTCTGGGAAGTTTTAAGTTATTGATCAGTATATGCTCTTAAAGATAGAATTTAGGCACAGCTTCGTCTCTCATGACTGTGTTGTTTATTTAACATGTTAACTAGTTCCACCAAAGACGTCAACTGAAGACAGAACAATTTATTTCATAAATCAGCTTGGAAAGCAAAGTGTTTTACATAAACCCTTAGCGCTTCCTTCGCCATTATTTAGAACTAATGTATAGTTCCGTTGAACATACTCATATCACAACTAGAGTGTCACGAGACGATTAGTGCACGTGGTCTTAGACGCTAGCTCTTAATTGGATAGATTCATCTCAATTATACTTGTACACTAATCGTCACACAAGTTTTAACAATCACGAGCTGTACAACAATTGGTAAAAATACATTTTGTGAATCACATGAAGAAACCGGAAATAACACAATATCAAAATCCCACTATTTTATGTTTCTGACAAGCATGTTGTTTAATCATAAATATGTGCGTGTGACGTGTGTCAGTTAGAATGATATATGGCCTTAGAAGGATCACAAATTTTTGCTCATTCGAACTTTGAACTTTTATAAACAAATTTCTGCTTTACCTACTAAATATGTCCATCTTTTATTTGTCTATCAATCTATCTTATTTTAAACAGAAATTGTTTGATAAGATATACATGGCAAAATGTGAGTTTTATATTCATATATATATATATGAGTGTGCGTGTGTATATACATATATATTCTTATTTTTGCTTTTTACTTACAGCATCACCCTGCAACGTGAGTGGTTCTTCATTTTTTATGTAAATGTCTATGTGATAAGTAATAAGGAAACCCCGCCCAATGGTTTATCACTACTGCAAGTTAGTTCGTTTAATGCAAGGGAAATGGTGCTCCTTCACGGAACGTTTAATTAACTTAAGCCTACATCACTAAATAGTTTATTATTTTACGTCTGTACATTTTGTTGGGAGAGTCACTGAACACCACGAGATTCAACTGTCCCTTAAAAGTAGCTATTTTCGCCGTCTAGTTTATTGAGAAATTTCACATGAGACTGATAAATTGTGAAATTAACCAAAAGTTTCATTGATTTACACGAGATTAACCAAGTGTAAAATTAACCAAAAGTTTCATTGATTCACGCGAGACTGACCAAATGTGAAATTAACCATAAGTTTCATTGATTCACGCGAGACTGACCAAGTGTGAAATTAACCAAAAGTTTCATTGATTCACACGAGATTAACCAAGTGTAAAATTAACCAAAAGTTTCATTGATTTACAAAAGACTGACCGAATGTGAAATTAAACCAAAAGTTTCATTGATTCACACGAGACTGGTCAAATATGAAATTAATCAAAAGTTTCATTTGCGGACAAATTATGACAGTTTTCAGCTTGTTCTTCTTCACCTTTTTTTTTGCTTATTTTGGCTCCAATAATATAATTTACTCATAACTCACTCACTTACTCATTTCCTACTTTCATGCCTTCATTAATCTCTACACTAATCATCCACACTATGAATCAGTCATTTTTTCTCTCCTTTTATCCCACTCATATTTACCACTTCTCATCCCTTTACTCTATAAATCACTACGCCAATTTCTTGTTAGTCTTTTGTTCTATCTCTCTTTGTCTGTTATTTCTATTTTCTTTCTTTCAGTAACATTTACTCATAATTTCAACTCCCAATAACTATTTTTTTCTTCTATTTTTCCAAGTATTTTCTATCCTACAACACTTGTGCTCTGTGCTTTCTTCAAATATTTTTTTTCTTTGGAACTCAATTTAATAATTAATAATTAAAATGGATGATACTATAATCTGCGGTAAGTTTTTTGTGATCATACAAACAATGAAATCCAATAACTTGATTACATGACATTTAATAACTAAAATAATCATAGAGATAAATATACTACTATAGAGCAGAAAAATGACGCTTCATAAAATCATATGCTTTGGAGTTTGTAACTATTTTTTACTGTTCGAAAAATGGGGATAATTTTAATTACTGTTAGCTAGAAAATTGATCACTACATATGCACCACATGACAGAATGACTTAGCGGGTCTGATTACTCTAACTTGAAACTGAAGACACGTTAGACTAATAGAAACTGTTGCTAAAATATCAAAGTTTTACCAGTAGAAAATGCCATAGAAAAATAGGTATAAATAGGGTTATATCTAGCTTCTTGTTAAGCTTTAAGACTTTTGTTTTTGCTCATCAAGAGCACTAGCGCATGAAAAAAACTTAAAAGTCTCAGCCATCAGTAACGGAAGAATAAGTGGACAATAAATATAAATCAACCTGATGAAATTATTTCCTGTGAGAACGGAATATATATATATGTGTGTGTGTGTGTGTGTGTATTTTATAGTGTCTAGTGTTGGTCATTAAGAGGATTAACAGAAAAACAAGTTAAGCGGGATGTAATTGCACTTAAGTCCCTATGACTTAACATCAGATCTGACTAAGAATGAACACATGTTCGTGGTTTCTATTTAAGGTACAAAATCAAAAACAATAACCCCTACTTTGACCATCAAGTTTAAAAACACGTAATTTTATTTTCTCTATTTGATTGTTTGTTTTTTTGAAGAACAAAGCCACATTGGGCTATCTATTGTGTCCATCGCCGGGAATCGAAATCCGGATTTTAGCGTTGTCCCACCGGGGACTCTCTAATCGAATATTCTAGGTATGGAAACTTCGGTGCACTGTGGCTATTTTAAAACCTGCACAAAATATTTAGTTTTCTGTTACAGAAATGCTTTATTTATTTACAGGAAAATATAATTAATCCAGAGAAAAAAAAATGTATACAAAATATGTACAAAAAAATCGTCACGGTCAGAAAATAAACAGAGTAGGATAGAGAATTTTTCACATACGATGATAAATTTAAAAATAATGTTTATGTAGCTTCTGTTGTTTCTTTTTTATCTATTTTTCATAATTATGGAATATGGCTTCTGTCATATTGTGTTTAACACTACAGTAAAGTGACAACTCAAATTTTAAATCTTTAATTGTTTTCAAAGTTCAGTCTTGGGTTATTTTTCGAAATAAGTGGAAAGAACTTTACAAAGTGACTTAATGGAAAAGAAAGTTAGCTTTCACATTAAAGGGGGTGTCACCAAAATTCAAATACATATTCAGTCTTCATGTACAGAAAGTAGTTTACACCTATAACTATGAACACCCAAAAGATAAAAAGCTGTAAAATTTCTGTAGTATACGATCATGATATGATAATCAGAGTGGTTTGTTGTAATGAAATGCTAGTTGTTACAACTGTAGGCGGTAAATACTAACGCGTTTAAGAATGTGTATTTATAATAACTTGATGTCATTTTTGATAACAACATTGTTTTTTTAAACGGATTTATTGCAAAAGCAAATGTTATAAAGTGGTAGACTAACTAGTTATAAGTACTCACTCAATAAAAGCTATAATAACCTTAACCTTTAAAAAACAAAACAAGAACATTTAATCCGCTAGAGTGGAAATTCTCATCGTGTACAAATAAGCGTGAGTTTATATAGGAACATCGTTTAATTGAATATTTGTGTGAAAGGGAGAACCTACAGGGCATTTGCTTATTTAATTTTTTAAATAAGCGTAAGTCTACAGGGGTATAATTTGTTTGACTGTATATCAACCAAGGTCAGTGCTTCTGAGTGACATGAATATTGGACTACGTTTCTCACTCTTTAGAAAAATTTGTGCAATACAAGCTCAGATCATGCATTTTTCTTCTCACATAAACATCTCGTGTTTTCTCGTAAGGTGTCGTACATTTAAAAGCAATCTTTTGAATAAGTTTATACTTTGTTCGAGGACTTGTGGTTTTATATGGTATTATTTTTTAGTGTGATCCGGATTTCGTAAAATGAAATACAAAAACAACACCTAAAAATATACTTTGGCAGCTGTAAAAAACAAGAAAAAAAAGAATGTTTTTTGAAAGAAATTTATTAAATGTTTCCATTATACTTTTTTTTTACTAAACAATCGAGAAGGGAAATCATGCAATATTCAGTTAAAACTCAGCAAATACTATAGCAGAGAAGCGAGTGTTAAAATGTAGAAGAGCGTGTACACGTAAACCTAGTAGCAGGTATCCAAGTTCTGAACGTCTAGATGTGTTGATTCTCTTCGTGTGCTTCATGCTTTGTACATCATTAGGATTTTACTTGTTGTTGTTGTTAGCGTCAGTAGCTGCAGATTTTTTCCAATTTATTCAATGTAAACAACGTTAATGTACTAGATAAGATCCCATAAGGCTTCGGACCACCCTGTCAAATCTTTCGCTAGGTAGATCACACGTTAAGATATTACAAAGATACCAGACCACCCCACGTGTGCAGAAAGCTTTTGGGAATATAGATACGTAGTTTTTTTTTTTTTTTCAAAGCACAAATATTTTTGAACAGCAGATTTTCCTAAAACACTACTTCTGTCAAAGAAACTTTCTAGAATTTTCGCAAGCAATCAATTTTTAGAATTACGTGGAATCATTACTGTGTTGTTTTTGTCTGTTGTTCTTTGTTTTTGTTTTACAGTAACTATTCATGTCTGTCTGGAGTAATTCACAAATTAAACCAAATAATTCTGAAGATACTACATAAATTTATAGCACCTTTAATGATTAAAGACCTAAAGAATATGCTAATTATATTATAAGACTTATCCACCACTAGATGTTTTCATATTCTGTATGTTCTCAAAATTTAATAATCTGTTTGTGCCATAGTAATTACAATAGGAAGATTCTAATGTAATTCGCTTCTAATGTATTGGTAAGCATGGGTAGACGTGTATTATAAGGTCATTTTTGAGTAGCAAGTGGACGTGGTCAGTCACAGCGCGCGGCCATCTTGGAGTTAAAAGTCAAACTGAGACCGATTGGGATTCGATAGGTACTGCAAACAGTATTGAATAATGTTCTGCATTTCCGCTTACAACCACGAAAGAATAGTATTAGAAAATTATCAACAAGTATTTATATCGAAATTATTTGTATAAATTGAACATTCTATCACTTCAAATCTATGTTGAGGAAAACTTATGCGTATAAAATATAAAGTAACGTATTGACAACAATATATCGATCATCACTGAAATACTAAGTCGATCCATGTCGAATCATTTTACTTATTTTTGTTCACTCGAAAAAAAAAAAGATTTCCTAGATATTTTTATTTTTACTTTACTTCTCGACGTGTGGTTCAATAATATAACTGGAATTTGTATTTTATGGTATAAAGTGGCTAGATGAATTTATTATTTTCTAGTGTTTTGCGTGAAATTTGACTCGTTACGTTTAGTTTAGAGATTAGTTATTTTAGATGCTAAGTTTGAGTCATGAGAAGATGGGGGGAGGAATACAAGATTCTAAAGCAATTGCGAAGAGATGCAATGAATCACAGTTAAAAAACTTTGTGAGTTTGAATTGAACCACCAAATATTTTAGTGTACCAACTGACATGTTAGAAAAGGAAACTAGTAAGTTTTGTCCATTTGCTAAGTTGAGATAACAACAGTAGTCACAGCCTGAAGCTTAATATTATACAGATGTTGAGTGTGTTGCATTATACCAGTTTCAGAGTTTGACCAGGTTGTTACAATCTAAGTCGCCATGTCCAGTCGTGTTCTGTCTGACAACCGTGCACATTGACAATAGTCCTGCAGCGTAGTTTCCATTTCAAAAGGTTCCAATGTAAGGCTGTCATGCCAAAAGCAAACTATTTCTCCATTATATTTTTACACGAAAAAAGCCTGTTAGTGAAAAGAGACTCTGTAACCAGGATTTGAATCCAGGACCTTTGGCTATTAGAGCCAATGTTCTACCACTGAGCTTTCGAGGAGTATAAACCAGCCCCACCTCTGTTCACCATAAGGATTTTTTTACTACTATAAGTATGATCACAATACCATGTTGTGGTGTTGTGGTCAGGCAATTACTTTCTACCTATGGGCTTTTAACTTAAAATTTTATGTTAGAAAGTCTTTTTTCACTGATTCATAATGGTATTTAAATTAATGATGATAAAATTTGTGTAAGTCTGTGATACTCTTGTATAATTTGGTGAGGTGGTGGTAAATCAACCCACTATTAGCTCGACCATAAAAAACACAGTGTAATATGATGGCTTATGGGTGAACATTATTCTGGGGATGGCTTGTGCTTTTTGATAGCCCAGTTGTAGAGGACTGATCCTGTTAACCAAATGTCCTGGTTCAAGTTCAGGTCCCAGAGTATCTTTTCACTTATAGGCTTTCTCACGTAAAAGGTTATGGTTGAAAGTATTCTTTCAATGATCCCTTCTCCCTGCATGCATTCCATAATCCATTTAGTGTGCGAGGATAACGTTTTCCCAGGGCCAGTTTCAACAGCTCAATAACATAGAAATGTATAGGTGTCTTGACCGGTACGTCTTCGTATGGAACAGCATGAATACCCATTTCATTTTTTAGCTGCTTAAGTTTTATCGCTTTTCCAGATGGATATCGTTTTTTATTTTGTCACTTTTATCTAAGATAGCATTCAAATAGACATAATATGAGGAATCGGTACTAACTGGATGCTTTTTGTTTCAGGGAACATCTTTGTGTGTTGTTATTTTGTGTGTGTTTGCACAAAGTACACAATGCTGTCTGTGTTCTGTTCACCAAGGGGAATCGAACCACGAATTTTAGAGTTGTAAGTCTCTAAACTTACCGCTGACCCAGCGGAGGACAGGTCTAAGCTAGTTCGGTCTATTAGTAATAAGTTTTTGTTCGCTAGTTATTCTGAATGATGAGAGATAATTCAAGAGAAAAAAAATAATTGGTGTTAATAAATAAGTAATGTCGTGTTATTAATCCTTACCCTAGTTCTGATTTGTAAATGACTTACATAAAATTGATAAAAAATTACACTTCACCAACTTAATCTAGTTCACACCATAACGGTTGTTATTCATGCAGTTTGGTGATATAAATAGTGTCTCAACCAGTACTGTATCTGGGTTAACCCAGTCAAACTAATGAAGCCCGGTATTGGGCACTGGATATAGGCGATATAGTGTGATTGATATATTGTTATATATTCTTATACGTTCTTAGAATTCTTGATAAATTACAACCAGATATTGAGGTTGATTCTATCCCTTCGGGTAGAGTTGGGATAGAGTCTCAGATCTGCATAGATCCTAAACAAAGGTGGCTGTCTTTTACAGTTCTTTTCATATTTGAGCTGAGCGAAGCCCAGATATTAGCGCGCCCAAACTGTGAATCCTAGGATTCATGGTTTACTTCCCGCTGTCGTTAAAACGTGCTATAAGAGTCACTGTCAAATCTTATTATTCAATTAGAGTAGTTCAGATGTTGACGACTAGTGCTGTTGACTAGCTACCTATTCTCTAGTCTATGAGATCAAAATAAAGGACGGCTATATGCAGGTAGTTCTTTAACTTTCGACAAAATTCAACAAGTAAGCAAAATAAAACAAACTTTCATATTGGATATGAAGCTCGTAATATCAAAATAAACTTCGCACACAAAATTATTTTGGATAACAAAGACTTTTGTCTGTTTTTTTATCCGAAATATTACAGTCTTAAAAAACTACAGTTGTTGACTTCTATACAGACAGTCACTGGACGAATGTGTGAAACTTATTTAAAATATCTTGCAATTATATGGAGTTTAAGGAATTTCCTTTCAACCGGTTTCATAGCTTCGCAATACCAAATGTATGCATGTTGTATTTAAAACCACAATGTTGACTTAACCTTGTTACTCAGAGCACTTTGTAAACCTAAAGCATTAAAGTTCTTGTGAAACAAAAATAATTACTAAAAATTTAAACTTAATATAACAATCTCTAAAACAAAGCCGCTTACTTTACAGATCAAAGCTATCTATGACGTCAGGACTTATGACGTGTTTGTAGCAGATTAAGTTGCTATTGGATGGGGCAAGTGTCTTGTGTTTGCACATCGTCTTTCGACAGTACGGTCCTGGCTATAGAGGGAACGAGAATAGGTCGCGTGTATGGCGCCCTCTTTAAACAGAGCGGACGGACAGACCTTGGTGGGATTAATTTGATGAAATCTTCTTTCATCGGCAGGTTAACTGCGGTGACCTCGGCTGACATGGTTTCCTGGTCACGTGGCCAAGCTTGTAGCAAAATGCTGCCTTTAATTATTACAAACATTTGTGTCTGCTTTCTTCCTTGGATGTTTTAAAGCACTAAACACAGCATCCTAAGGATCACTTCTTGGCAAATTACAAAGAGAAATAAACTATCAAAGACTGTTAGTTTAACTGATAGTTCGTAGTAGTCGATAATTAAGGAAGATTGTTAGTGTAGATTGACATAGTTAGGCTTACGATTTCTTGTCAAAGTGTCACGTGTATTATACTTTTCATGTTCCTGTTAAGATAAACGTGACCCTTCCTTCGTTCTTATTGTATTCTTAGATTTAGAAACATTAATTTTCATACACTCTGTGGTTATAATCAAACAATCACGTATTCTAATTGAAAGAAAGGTCAATTTAGACCTTGATCCATTTCTCCAATTTAATTCTATTAAGTGTGGATTACACGAATTCTTCCATTCATAATTAAATCTGTATAGTTTTTCGAACGTTTCCAGCTTGCTGTGAACACGATTTTGTCTTAAGATTTCTTAACGCTATCTGTCCGAGGTTTTATCAGTATTTGCTGTTATACTTAAACATCACTTTTTCTTTCTCTTTTTGATAATTTTTATCTACCATAATGGAAGTATATCTAGTGTGGTAATAATAACTTTGTGACGTATTTGATGTTTCATTATGATAGGCATTTTTGCCACTATACTGGTTAACATCACTTCACAAGGAAAGTATCACGTGATGGATGCTTTAGAAAACGCTAAGTAGGCATCGATATTTTTTTACTTTTGTTGTTTTATGACAACACTCTTCTTTATCTTATAGAAACCTAAAGTGACCCCTTCGGATATTAATCAGAACATAATATTAAGTTATAAATTAGTTTAAAGGATAGTGTAATGTGTTTCTGATATGGATTAAAACTTATTTAAGATACAAATCAAGTGTGTGTGTAAATACAAAGTCTCCTTCATGCTCAAGCATATCAAACTAAGTCCCGAAAACAACATTATAAAGCATGAATTAAAACAATGTTTTTAATAGAAAGGACCTCAAAACAATGTTATAAAGCACGAATCAAAACACTATTTTTAATACGAAGGGCCCCCCAGTGGCACAGCGATATGACTGCGGACTTACAACGCTTACAAAGCTGTACGAGGGTTATCTGCGCTAGCCGTCCCTAAAAAATTCAAATATTTAACCGAAAACGTACTAATAAAAATATGTTCTTCTGTAATATGTTTATAATATGTACAAATAGAACAGTACGATAAATATTAGAATTATCTATAGCAATACACACTGTGTTGCTATATTGGTATGGTTAATCTACATCAAGTTTCTATTCATTTCTTAGACGTTGTACATCATAATATTTGAAACTTAATCTTCCAAACATACAGACTTTCTCCATAGAGAACTTGCAAATCGATTAATAGTAACACATCAATAATAGAACACATTGTGGGTTTAATGTTCTGAAAAAACACTGCTCTAGATATCTTTCTTGTGACATTTTTTTTTTGTAAAAAATTGGGATTCACTTTCAGGTGAAAATACTTCTTCCAACAGTAATGCGAAGCTTTCATTTATACCTTACATCGGCAAACGTAATCTATATAAATAATACGCTTGAATTTGTCTGTCCGAACTTTTCTCGCAAATTTCTCGATCAAACTTTTTAATGCAAAGAGTATGCTACACGATGACACAATGTCGTTGTCATCACGTGACGACTGGCTTCGATTTCAACTTTAATTTTTTTATTTGCAAAATATTTCACACAAACAACACTTAATCTGTGTGTAATTTCCAGAAAAATGAACATTACACTAAATACAATTGCTATGGGCTTTCTCGACTTATTTATGTCTAAAATATGCATGCGCAGTTCGTTCAAAACCACATATTTATCACTTTGTGAACACGCATTCAGACGTTTCTGCATAATCAGCTAAATTTGCCTTCATTACAACCTTACACTTTTTTTACTTTGCAATAATTTAGCTTCGGTTCGTTTCATAGACTGCTATAAACACCTTTTAGCTACTTTTTTCTTTCGTACTGGTTTTATTCTTCGTTTTTCTGAGTTTCTTTGTTTCAACATGTAAAACCGTGCCATACACTGAACGCCAATAACTCAGTAAATTATTATAAATACCATTACTATACTTTATATTGTTTACTTTACGTGTAATTTTATTAAATGAAGCTGTGTCTACACGAGTTTCTTTGTCAGACCGCGTAAATGTTTTTTTTTTCTAAATAGACCAGAATTTATCGATCTAACTCATAATGCCTGCAAGGAAGCGTAGCTTAAATGCCATGCGTGAAAATGATAGAATAAAGAATATTCAAGCGAAGGGCATGAAAACTACCGCAAATGTTCTGCGTGTCGCGGCTAGTATATTACTTCCTATATTGTCAAGGTTTAGGTCGGTACCAAAATGGCGCCTATACTAATAGTCCTCGTTTGTATCTTTCATCGGTCAATTTCGTCTTGTCGGATTTCAGTCATGATTAGAATGAATTATTGTTATTATTTCGTTAAGTCGTATTCGTTGAATGAAAACTTGTTACTTCAGTGAATAACACATGTTTGACTGTAACATATACGTATGTTACAACGCATTGTTTTTATTGCGTAACGAATGAAAGGTTACAAAAAAGGCAGATATCGAGAAACACAGAATATATAATATCGTAAAGTTAAATGTGCATTTTTCAATCCTCTTCATAGGTAAATAATATTTTTTAATTCTTATTTCTGTTTGTCAGTTTTTGTGTTATTATCTGGATTAGGTGATTATTGATTAACAAGACACCATAAAAACATTTTAATGACGGACTAAGAAAAGGAGCTAAGAAGGACTGATTTATTATTCATACATTTGAAGATGAAGGTTATGACAGAAGAATAATAAAATTTCTTACGTTTAAAATCACTATTCGAGTAATCCGAATCTGGTGAAAACAACATACATTTTAAGGGTTAAAATGGAGTTTGGAAACAAAACAAAATGGCTACAATTCACTGTAATGGAATGTACAATACGTGGTTAGTGTTTCGGCCAAACGTCTTTTTGTATACTCATACTTTATTTTCCTATTTTCAGCAGTATTGTAGGCCTATGAAAGTTCTGGAACAAAAATATTTTGCCTTTCCCCGACAATTGAATCCTGTTAAAAACAGGGGAGAGAATATAAAATATCACTTCGTTTCACCACATTGACGAGACATCATATAGTGACAAGAAACAACAAGACACACCACATTAGATACATCAACTTGATTAAATGTTAAAAATATGGAATAGTTTATTAATACTTGAACAAAATAGTATCACTCCTGGTACATAATTTGTGTTCCCTTTGCTTTCTTTAATTCTGAAGTGGATTTACTGATGAAAGAACTGAAATTTATTGTTTTACTTTTACCTGGACAAACATCTATGGCGTTATAAGGTCAATTATTACCTGGAAAAACACCTATAGCGTTATAAGGTCCACTTTTATCTGGAAAAATACCTATAATATTATAAAGTCAAAATGTGAACTCGAAGATTTTGCCAGTAAATTGGATTTCGTTAGTGAGAAAAACGCTGACTCTAATGATATACAGCATGGGATTTCTCAGAGAAGAAATATTTCGAATAATCCACGTGTTCAATCCACCGTCGTCTGTTTTTTCGACACAAAAATAGACAACTAGTTAGCCTCGGTTCTGTAAACTGTTTTCAGAAAAACCAATAGAGTTTTGAATAAAGAAAGGAAGATTAAAGGAATAATTACATGAAAAAAAAAGGGCATTGTCAATTCAAAATTGGATAAGAGAAACTCTTGTAACGAACTGTTATTATAATCACGAAATGGATGTTTTATCTTTCTTATACAACTCACTCTAAACTTCCTTCTAATAATAATATAAGACGTAGAGAACGGAAACATAATTCATTCATTTTAGAATTATAAAAGCAAAAAACAAAAAAGTATAAATGAATCTCTTAATCAGTTTTTCATATCAAATGACTACAATTCACTTTTATTGACTGTCAAAAAGACACAAGGAAAGACCAGTTATCTTGGAGAACATTTTAGCTTGGATTTTTGGTCCGTCTGCAACAAAAACAGTTGCTTTGTTAAAAACACTGAAGATTTTGTTTCTAAACTCGACCAATTCAATCTTAAGGCTTTTTTGGTACGTTTTGACATCAGTTCACTCTTCACTCAGGCACTT
The DNA here is from genome assembly GCF_000517525.1 of Limulus polyphemus. Classification (NCBI taxonomy): domain Eukaryota; kingdom Metazoa; phylum Arthropoda; class Merostomata; order Xiphosura; family Limulidae; genus Limulus; species Limulus polyphemus. The sequence continues at coordinate 128,200 of NW_013666437.1, forward strand.
ATTCTTGAAGTAATAGATTGTTTTATACTTGATGACAATCGTTTTTTTCTCCTCTAGTTGCCCGTGTTTTAAAAAGGCTTTTATTTTCACTACAGAAGCTTTCTTTGCGTTTAATAAGTTAATATTTGATCAGGTTGATGTCATCAGCAGGGAAAGTTTATTCTCTCCAGTACTTGCTACTATTTTTATGAATTAGATGAAAAAGATTCAGGTTATTTAAACTATTTAACGTTAGGTATGTTGTTGACATTTTCATCATGTTTATATCTGCAGAAATGATGGACCAGTTTTTGTTTGTTTTCTGAACTTCCTTCATCTCTGTATATACAGTTTACTAAGGAAGAAGAAGCTGATTGTAAGTTATTTAAATGTTTTGGGTGAAGAAAGCTTTTGGTATTTTTCGTACTAGTGTATTTATAGAAGAAAAAAAGACTCACAGGTTTGTATATGAATTACAATTTAGTTCATAACATTTCACGAAACATTCTTCGATAAGGAATCTTTTAAAGTTGTCTGTGTCATATATATATATATATATATTATACATATATATAAAATAGCATTAATTGAACTGGTTCCCTTCAGACGCTGTTAATAGATAGAGTCACCGAAAGTTTCTAAAAAATTCCCAAATAATACTAAACAACATGTTTTGTGTGTTATTACATACATTATTGGATTGGCTGAGACGTTAAAAAAGAACTTAGGTAGATGTGAGTGAAAATTTAGACATGTATTTGAGTTTTTGATTTCTTTTTACCAGGGGAAAAAAGTTGCTTTTTTTCCTTGTTTCTGTCGAAAACATTTAAAAACTATGATAAAACTATGCATTATATAAAATAGAATGTTCAGACTGTCATAAATTTTAAATTGGATAAACTGGGGTCAAATTGGATAAAATTACATTGTTATCCCAATCTCATGCATTTGAACATTTTCATTTCATAAAAACATAAACAGAAGTAAGATTAAGGAAGCTGCCTTAACCCTAATTAAAATATTAAAATCGTTGATAAACAAAATTACAAGAGTTAATTTATATCTGATATTTTTAATCGCTTGAATGCATCATCGTGGTGTACTAGTGTGCTGTGTCGTCAATGATTTATCATTAGATGATACCACGTTAACGTACTGAAACATCGCGATCTTTTATGTTCTTCCTCTCTTTTTCTAACGTATTCCTTGGCTGCGTTTAACTCTTCTGATTGTTTTATGTGCGAGGTATTTATATTATTATGATACAACCCTGCTAATGTGACGTCACTATAATAATACAAGAATTATAATTTATTTCAAATAGAACCATGTTTCCGATTGTTTCAAAGGAAGCATAGGGAACCTTTACTTGTTAAATGACAAAGATCCTAAAAGGTTCCAGTTCCCTCGCTGTTCAAAGATAGACCTTCCACGAATTACAACTGTGAATGCTTCTAGTGCGCCCCCTGGATTTCAAACGTGTTAATTCTGGGTATCTTAAAAGTGAACCTATACAAGTTGGGACAGAGTATCGTCAGACGGACACCTGGGCACAAGAGTATTAATGTTTATAGCACAGATAGTCCATTGCGTAGCTTTGTGCTTAACTACAAACAATTAATTTTTATAAACTTTTCATTCCCCACAAGACTTTAAACTCATGTAAAGTGTAAAACTTGTTTCATTATCCACTCATATTCACAATTCACATAATATGTAGAAACCTTCGATCACTATAAAAGACTTCAGATCCACATAATATGCAAAAATAAAAACTTTTGATCCCTACAAAACTACAGTCTCGCAAACCCAAAATGTCTCTTGTTCTAAGAAACAGTAGATTCTATTGAATGAAAAGGCCATCAGTGACATATACAAAGGGTAAGTATGAGCAAAGTAAAAGTATCGACAATATGAATCATTAATCTTCTTCACGGAAACATAAGAGAAATTCTACTAATGTCAATTACTAAATACAACACATGATGCCATAACACAGAATGAAATAATTTCGATGTCTGTTGACCTTGCGTTGTTTATCGTACATATACGTATGAAAAAGACTATATACATGAGTGTGACATCTTAAGAGCTTTGATTAACGTTCTATTCGTGATTTTCTTTCAGCGTTATGATTAATGCTAAAAGTTTTCGCGCTTGTAATATGCATACATTGGATTAATACTTTTGCCTATAGTTAAAGAAAGTGTAGTATTATGGCATCTAGACGATAAAATTGATTTTTTTTCTGATCAAGAAATTAAGAAGTTTTTTTTGTTTTTGTTTTCAAAATATTAAGTCAACTTGCATACCTTCTCACACACGTTTCTCTGTCTGTATACCCTGGGATGTATGAGTAACTTGCACACCTTCTCACACACGTTTCTCTGTTTGTATACCCTGGGATGTATGAGTAACGCCCCATGTAATTAGTGTGTCAGCTGCACAATGATGCCAGATAACATCATGAACCTCCTTCTTCACACTGCAACACTTTGAAGTCACCATCCTCATACTAGAATCTTTTTTTTTCTGGCCTGTGGAGACAAAGTTTCTAAATATAAACTCCCTTTAATCATTTCTTAAATGTCATTAAGTTTTGGTCTGCTGGTGTTAAAGCCTGATCAATATTTTAACTCTGATAAAAAAACAACTAATGCCAGGGGATCTCACAATGTTTCTAGAGACAAATTCTAAGGGAAAACTATTCTGATTGATAAGATAGATAGATATAGGGTAGATATATAGATATCTCATGGTAAGATTCCTGGTTATATAGTCAATCTAATCCGAGAAACAACCCACAACCATTTCAGTAAAAAGCACATTGGACGATAGCGTTAATAGAAAGTCAATCTGACATTGAAAAACTTCGTTGAAATCTCCTTCTTTTAGTTCGACTCTGTTTTATCGTTAGCTATATTCGAAATCAAATTGTCAAATAACAGATTATCAAGTCTAGTCTTTGTTTGATAGAACTACTATCAGGTATTAGTGTTACAAATTTGTTATAATGGTCCTACCAAGTTTCTAATGATCGACGTTGTTTTAATAGCGTTAGAAAATTTCGAGTGATCGATGCTGTTCTAATAGCGTAAGGAAGTTTTTAGTGTTCGATGTTGTTCATATGATGTTACATGCTTCCATTGTTCTACGTTGTTCTAATAGTGTTATGAAGGTCATAACATATGACGATTCTAGTTTTCGACTTTGCTCTAATGGTGCTACCACGATTCTAGTGATCGAAGTAGTTTTAATGTGGTTTCCAAAATTCTAATGTCGAAGTTATTTTAATGGTTTTTTCCAAGTTTCAAGCGTTCGAAGTCGTTCTAATTATATTATCAGCATTGCAATATGTGACATTGTTCTAATGATTTTATAAACTTTGTAATGTTTGACGTCGTTCTAATGGGGTTTTCAAATTTCTAGTTTTTCCTTCTTGCCCCAATACTGCTTGACACCAAAGTTCAAGTGTTTGACATTTTATAGTAGTTAATTTCGTCTTCGACGTTGTTGTAAAGGTGATAATAACATTTTAGTAGTTCTAATTATGCCTCCAGAGCATTCGTTTTCATCGTTGTTCCAATGGTGTTACCAAGATTCTAATGCTTGACGTTGTAATAATGTTGTTACGAAGATTTAAGTATTCAGTGTTGTTTTACTGGGGTTACCAATACACTAGAATTAGACCTTGTTCTAACTGTGTTTTCAAGACTGTACTGTTCAAACATTTCCTACTTATGTTACCAATATTCTGGTTTTCTGCGTTGTTCAAATGATATTACAAAGTTTCTCTTCTTTAGCGTTGTTTTAACTGTACTACTAAGATTCTAGTATTCAACTTTCTTTTAATGTTGTTATCAACTTTGCAGTGATGAAATTGTTCTAATGGTCTTGCCAAGTTTCTAGTGTTTGACGGTATTCTAATGCTTTTATCAAGACCTTAGTTGTAGACACTGTTCTAAAAGTGGTGCTAAGATTCCTGTGCTAGACGTTATTATGATGAGTTACCAAGGTTCTAGTTTTCGACGTCCTTCAGAATATACTGTTAACAATATTGAAGTTAACTAAATTGTTCTAATGGTCTTGCCAAGTTTCTAGTGTTTGACAGTATTCTAATGCTTTTATCAAGTCCTTAGTTGTAGACACTGTTTTGGACGTCCTGTGCTGGACGTTATTATGATGAGTTACCAAGGTTCTAGTTTTCGACGTCCTTCAGAATATACTGTTAACAATATTGAAGTTAACTAAATTGTTCTAATGGTGTTGTCAAGATTCTTGTGTTGAACATTATTTTAATTGTACTACCAATATTAGAAGGTTCGACATGGTTATAATAATGCTACCAAAATCTTAGTTTGACGACGTCGTCTTAATGGTGCTACCAAGATTCTAGTGCTCGACACTTTTCTTATGGCGTTACCAAAATTCTAGAGTCCGACGTTGTTCTAATAATTTTACCAAGTATTTAGTGTTCGACATTCTTCTGATGGTGGTACCAAGTCTTAGATGTTCGTCGTCGTACTAACAGTACTACCAATATTCTTGCGGTCGACGTTGCTATGATGGGGTTAGTTTTAATGGTGTAGTCAAGTTTCTAGTGTTCAATGGTGTTCTAATGAAGTTACCAAGATTCTAGTGTTCGGAGTTTTTATAATGCGGCAACAATTATTTTATTCTTCAAAGTGGTTGTAAGAGTGTTACCATGGGTCTTTTGTATGACACTTCTAAGAGTTGTTATCAAAATTGTAATTTTTTCATATTATTCCAACGGTATTACCAACCTTTTAGTGTTTTATATTGTTCTAATGATCCTACGACGTTTTTCTAAAGGTGGTACAAAGATTCGAGGCTTAATTTTTTTTAATGGTGTTATTATAATTTGCGTCTTTAGCGTTGTTCTTATGGAGTTACCAAGACTTTAGAATTAGACTTCATTCTAATGGTGTTACCGAGTTTATGGTGTTAAATGTTCTTCTAACGATGTTACCAAGATTCTAATATTCGTCGCTCTACTAAGATTGTCGCCATGTTTGAAGTCAACGATCTTGTTCTAATAATGTTTTCAAGTTTTTCTAGTGGTGTTATTAAGATTCTAGTGTTCCACATCGTTATAATGATGTTACCAAATTTCTGAAGTTAGACAGTTTTTTAAAACGTTTCTAGTGTTCAGGTTTTTCTATTGGTGTAAAACAAGATTTTAGAATTAGATGTCATTATAATGGTATTCCTGAGGTTCTAAATACGTTTCAGTATGTTATATTAAAACTAATTTGAATATGGAAATCAGAAGCCATGTGACAACTACAGCCAATATCAGAACCACAACTTAACGTTATTTCACGTCACGTAGGTAGTTTGATGACACAGACAATTAATTGATCTCTTTTAGGAAGGCTATGTAACAGCCCTTTCTGACGTAAAATATTCATTCGCTCAGATTATAAAGCTGTATTCAGATAGAGATTAAGTATTTCCATAACGTGAATATTCTTTGTACTTATTTGCCTTGGAAACCAAAGGAATATGAACGAACTTAAGGCACCAGGACCATCCACAAAGTGATCTACAGTAAGTTGCACCTCAGCCATGGTAAGCAAAGTGTGGTGTTTAATAAAAGGTGAGAATTCACAAAGACAAATATTAGTGACAAAAACCATCCACTTTCTCCTAGACAAAATAATACACAGCATAATCGAGGACGACCTCTATCTGGAGTAAGGACACAAGTTGTTTACACAGCATATCTGTAATATTACATACCTCAAACAGTTGGAAAATGAAATCAGTCTTCATGCTATTCCATATAAATCATACCAACCAAATCGACGGATACAGCACCCGTGTATTCCTGTGCGATCGGACTGTTGAAATGTATACTACACTGCACCGTTATTGTAAAGATACATGGTTGTCAGATAGATCAAGACTGGACGTGGCGACACGATCTGTTACGATGTGATGAGGTAATTAATCATCTAATCTATATAAAAGCCAGTGTGTGACACGTCACGCTTGATTTCTAATAATAGAAGGAGTCATAAAAGTCATCACCAACATTTGAAATAAAAAATAAACCTCTTTAATCAACGGAGACTCTAAATTAAAAAATCAGTTTTATTGTCTATACATTTCATTTTATACTTTCAATACGTAGACTAACAGCAACATTAGGTTATACTTTTGTTGCTAAGCGACATGACATAAAAGGTATTGTTGGAACGTAGTGTTACCAAAACGCATTGACTGTTCTATATATTAGAAGTTGTTGATCTAAATGATTTATACCAATAATTATTCTATGAATACGTCACGAATCCATTTCATGAATTATCTTAATTTTGATTGGCTCACAAAGGAATTTACCGACGTTTGACCGCTTCGACTGCACTTTTATGCCTCTTTGTTGGTGAAGCTTGATTTCGCAAAATTTATTTATTTCATTTATCTATGAAATGTGAGGTTAGGGTCTACTATGAGGTGGGAGTGATAGTACTTGCCCCGTCATTTTTAACAGGCTATCGCTAGTTTTAATATATTCAACCTCTGTATTCTATGGGATTGTTCTCATGATGTTAACAACATCCTAATATTCAAGTTTATTGTAGTTGTCTTATCAAGCTTGTAGTGTCTGAGGTTCTTTTTAATGTCTTATAAAAGTTCCGGTTATTGACATTATTCTAATAGTTTTTCAAGTTTCTAGTATTTGAAATTGTTTTCCTGGTGTAAACCAACATCCTTGAACAACACGCCCTTCTAGTTTCTGGTATTCGAAGTTTATCTAAAATTTTACCTTCTGTATTATATTAATGTTGCTCCCAAGAAGTTTTTGACATTGATCTAATGTTGCTATCAAGATTCAATTGTTTGATGTTTTTGTAATTGTTATCACGTTTCTCATGTTCGGTGTTGTTAGATTGGTATTACCAAGGTTTCAATGTTTGATGTTCTTGTAATGGGGCTATCAAAATTCTAGCACTTGAAATGTTTCTACATACTCTGTGGAATTCTCATCAAAATTAGTGTATTGACGAATGACAGCACATTTACTAAAGTTCTCAAAGATTTATTCGAAGAATTGTAACTCTTTAACAATTGTCCTAAAAGGAGAAAATACGACATTATATAAACAAGACAACAATGATATTCTCCTCAAGACATGTGCAATGCCTACATCACTGTTGGCAATTCTCTCCAAAAAATAAAATAAAAGATTACATATATTCTCAAAGTATCAAGTTAACCACCAGTGGAAAAGATAGATTTATACTTTAACATACTTTGCTCAACTTTACAGAAACATTTTACATGATAAGGTGCATGTGATACCATAGGTAAATGACCCAGAACTGAATAAATATGGGAATTTTTGAGTAAATCTTTGTAACTTAATTTGTCCCTGTAAAACACTTACTCAACAGAACGATTAAATAAAACAGAGAATGTAAGTATAAAAAAATTAGGTGTGCAGTAAAATTCAATATTTAGGCTCAAAATCACAATATTGTATTAGAGAAAGATATATTAAGCGTGAAAAACATATAACAATGGTATAATCCCAAATTAAACTTTGAATGATATTAAAACATAAACCTGATAAAATATAGCAATGAAACCTCGCTAAATAAATTACGAAAACACTTTTTAATGTTAAATGAACAAAATAAGACATTGCAATTAATATCTTAACATGGCATGAAATATGAGAAACCTATATTAAATGTAAAACAAACAAAATCAGTTATAAATAATAAACCCACTGATAATGCAAAATGAAACTTTTCATGAAACAGATCGAAATACAAAGTGGAATGTATCTCTTTTCAAAATTACCTTAATATGAAAGGAGAAAACTTTTCTCTAATAGTAATTCATTTTCCAAACAAACGTAACATAAAACCCAGCACCGTCAAATCTAGAATGCAAATTAATACTTTCAGTATAAAATCAAAGTCAAAATATAACACAATGGGAAAACCTAAAATAAGACTTTTGCAAAAGTAAAATTAAAATAAACTCTTTGACAACAATTAAATAAAAGAAAATAAATCAAACTACAATCACAAACTATAAAATGATACAATGCTAACACATATGTATATATAATATATATCCATATATATATATTATTTAAAATTATTTTAATTGCCAAAAAAATACACTATCATTATTACACAGATGTGAAAGACCAGTGGATATTTATTGTATATAAAGTGAAACCATTTATAATTACATTCAGTATTTAAGGATAAAATGTTGTGTATACATACAAGTTGCAAACAGAAAATAAAATACATATCAAAATGAAGCAAACGGAAAATTAAGTTAGAGTTATTTTACAAGTTTTTACAATATATACATAATTAAATTTGAAACTCTATAACCTTCACTTGATTCACGACAGCAGTACCTCAAATGTGATAGTTTATTTCTCGCAGGGTGTTGACAGTCTGTTCGATAACCTCCTTGGTCTTTGCAAAGGCCTCTCTTATCTAAGCCAGCTCTGCTTGAAGCCAGTGTACATTCTCCTCTTCTTGTGATGGTGGTTCTACCCAATTCAGTACCAATTCTCTTCTCCATTATAGAGTGTTCAAGCCTTTGTCAACTATATGGCTTAGGCTTGACAATGTTAGTTCGTGATCTGGATCTGCTGAAACATGGAATTGTTAGTAACGGCTTTTATGGGAGTCGTCTAGAGGTTTATCTTATTGTGTTAATGAGCTTGGGTGATTGTAGGTCTGCAGCAGAATACACTGAGGCCCCCAAGTTGACATATAGCTGAAGATATGACATGGGCACTGGATATAGATAATCTTGTAACTTTCCTAAAATTATGATAGCTTATGTTTGGACTTAAGGTCTGGGAAGGTCTTCTTTTGTTTTGGGATGTGATTATCCCACCAAAAATCTAGGCACGTTGAGTGTTGATGGTATTTCTCAACGGGGCATCCTCTGGTAGAGAATTTTATATTTTATGACTTGTTTCAGAAGTCCCAGATGACGTTGACTTGACTGGATTAGTGTTATACCATTCATTCTCTAATAGCAAATGTGTAGGCTTTGGGTGGGATTATCATTACAAGCTTTGCAGTGAGCAGTCTCGCCTATGATGGCAAGATGAATGCGATAGTCTTCTTGGCTGGACTAGCCCTGCTTCCTTTTGGCACAGATGCCAATCATTGGCCAGCAGTCAGTTTTGGTGGCTCAAAGAGCCTTCAAAACCAGTTGGTGACTTTGTTCAGTCATTAACATCTTGTCCAGTCATTAGAGCTGTCATGTTGCTTCTCCACAGGCATTTCCTTGTCTGACTTCTCTATTGCAGCCAGACAGATACATCCAGAACCTTCATCCTTATCCAAATACTTGATCGAGTCAAGCATTACACTGTCTGTCTTTTAATTAATTCAAAGTAGACAGTAATCTACTTGAAATGTTTAATTAAGGAAGTGGTCTAGACTTTCCTTGGCTGTACCCTTAAAAATTAGGGAGAAACCTGCTTCTCTTCACTCACAGGAACCTGTGGATGAGCTACAGTCCTTTCTCTTATGAACTCGGTGGTACATTGTAGTAGGCATACTCAAAGGTCTCTACACACAAATAAATGTTAGGTCCCTTACCTCTGTCAAGCAGAATCACGAGTTGCTGATAGCAATATATCCACTTGACTCTGCATGATTCCAGATCTCTCTGTGACCCATGGTGAACCTGGCAGAATAATAGTTTTTGTCATACAAAGGTTCAAAATTGCTCCACGGATCACCATTTTCACCAGCTGGTGCCTACTGTCTCACATGCTGGCAAAACAGCTTAGACTGACACACACTCTCCAACAATAAACCATCCAAGCTCTCTCCACTAATCTCAGGTGATAGCATCCAGAATCAGGGATGTACTACTCTGGTTGGCAAATGACTGAAAGTCCTAAAGAAAGTATCCAATTCAGTCTCAAACATGCTAGACTGCAAGTCACCGAGATGACTCTCAGACACCTAGGCTCCTTTGCACTGAGACTGATTCTCAGGGGGGGGAAATTCGACTGGCAATTCTGGATGCACCAGGTTGCAATAGTTTTCCTTCCTGTGTCCGTAGCTGCAATAAGAACACATTCATAGGCCATCACATCATCAATAAAATTCCAAAGTCCAAGAAATAAATTTTCTGAGTCTCAACTGTTCTTTCAGAGAAGCTGTCTATCCTCAGTTATGACTTTTCTTCCTGATTACAAGTCATTCATCTTGTTTAATATGATATTTCTCGAAGAATAAAACCCTTTTAAACTAAAAATACACGAGTTCAGATGAGTAGAGGGGAAATACACTTAACAGCTGAAAAATAGAAAGAGCCACAATAGAAAATTTTGGTCAAAGCAACAAAATTTCTCCTTCCTACATACTCTGTGGATCTTTCAGGTGCACTGATTTCTCCTAAGAAAGATGAGGTGGAACCTGCAGGATAAAATAAAGCTCGATCAGAATATATATAATTCAGTAAATCATAATTGTTTGACATTTGACTAAGAGGTGACATAGGAAGATGTTAGACTAGAAAAAACAACAAGTGAAACAATCTTTATTTATGTCAGAAACAAAATTACAATGAGTGCCTTTAGGAAAGATGCTGCTTTTACTGGAGCCTCAAAAAATATCTGTGAAGCTCTCATAAAGCATAGCTTTGTATACATAAAACAATAATGCTATTCTTTTTATAATGCATATACTACCTACGTCAATGTTGTTTATTTCCACTGAAACATAAGAGAAGTTATATGCCACAGGTATTACCTGACACACCAGTGTAAAATATTAGTGTCTACTTACCCATAGTATGTTCAACTTTATAGAAATATTTCCCACAAGAATGTGCATGTGATATCATAGGTTAATGATCCTCAATAATAATTAACAAGGGAGAAATTAACTTAGCAACTTTCTTCACCAACCTTATACATTAAACCTACATATGCTTGTACGAAGAAAACTGGGAAAATGCTCATGCTATCTTAAGAGTTAAATAGATATGCCTGCAAGCTACACTACCAAAATTCTAGTGTTCGACGTATTGCTGATATCAAGGTTCTAATGTTCGAATTTGTTCTAATTGCATAACCCATATTGTAATGTTCGACCATGTTCTAATGATGTTATTAAAGTTTTCATGTTCGATGTTATTCCACTAGCATTGCTAATATTCTGGTGTTAGATGTTGTTCTATAGAATTATCAAGTACTTAGAGTTCACGTTGTTGTAATGGTGTAAACAAATGTTACGGAATTAGACATTATTCTAACAGTTAACGATATAGAAACGTTTTCTGTTATATGACATTGTTTTCGTGATGTTGAAAACATCAATGTTTTAGACATTGTTACGATGGTCTTACCACGTTTGTAGTTTTGACGTTGTTCTAATGGCGTTACCAAGATTCTAATATTCGACATTGTTTTGGTGGCGTTACCAAGATTCTAGTGTTAGACATTGTTACGATGGTCTTACCACGTTTGTAGTTTTGACGTTGTTCTAATGGGGTTACCAAGATTCTAATATTCGACATTGTTTTGGTGGCGTTACCAAGATTCTAGTGTTAGACATTGTTACGATGGTCTTACCACGTTTGTAGTTTTGACGTTGTTCTAATGGCGTTACCAAGATTCTAATATTCGACATTGTTTTGGTGGTGTTACCAAGATTCTAGTGTTAGACATTGTTACGATGGTCTTACCACGTTTGTA
>NW_013666437.1:140820-148750 GCF_000517525.1 Limulus polyphemus
TCCCTCTAGCCTTACACTGCTAAATTAGGAACGGCTAGCGCCGATAGCCCTCGTGGAGCTTTGCGCGAAATTCAAAAACAAACAAAACCAAGATTCTAGAGTTCTACATTGTTCCGATGACTTTACCAAGTTCCTGTGTTTGATGTTATTTTATAGTGTTACCAAGTTTGTAGTTTTCATGTTGTTCTAAAGGTGTAACTCACGATTCCAGATCTATACGTCGTTTTAAAGAGTTATTAAGGTTCTCTTGTTCTAACGATGTTAACAACGTTCTCATGTTCGACGTTGTTTTAATGGGCTTACCAATTTTCTAGTATTTGACGTTGCTCGGATGATTTTACCAAATTACAATACACGGTGTTCTTTTAATAGTGCTACCAAGATTCCAGTCAACGGCGTTATTTTTATGATGTTACCAAAATTCTATTATTCGACGTTCCTTTAAGGTGTCACGAGATTCTAGTATTCAACGTTGTTCTAAAACTGTTACAAAGATTTCAGTGATCAACATTGTTTTAATGGTGTTATCAATATTCTTCTATTCGACATTGATTTCAATGAGCGTTATTATTATAATTGTGTTATAAGGATTATAGTGTTCGACATTCTTGTAACGGTGTTTCCATCGATCAGCACTTTTCTAATGGTGCTACTAAAGTTCGAATTTTCGATGTTGTTCTTATCTTGTCACCAATATTCAAGTGTTTGACGTTTTTCTAAATAATATTACTAAATTTATAGTGTTCGATGATGTATTAAGAGAATTTCAACATTAACATTTGACATCGTTGTAATGATCTTACGAAGACACCAGTGATAGACACTGCTCTGACTGGGTTACTCAGACTCTAATATTCGACTTTCTTCAAAAAGTGTTACAACATTGTTGTTTCTCAGCGTTGTCCTAAAGGCCTTGCCACCTTTTTAGTATCTGAATATACTTCAGAGATTTCTAGTGTTCGACGCTGTTTTAACTGAGTGTCCAAGTTTCTAGTGTTCGATGTTGTTTTAGTGATGTTACCAGGGTTCTAATGTTCGAAAAGTTTTAATGGCGTTAACAAAGATTTCAGAATTAGACGTCTTTCTAATGATGTTATGATCATGTTGTTCTCACGATGCTATCAAGATTTAAGTGTTCAACATTGTTCTAATGTCTTAGCAAGTTTATAGTGTTTGATGTTGTTCTAAAGTTGTTACAAAGATTCAAATATGCATCGTTTTTTAATAGTGTTATAAAGATTCTAGTAGTTGACATTGCTGTCATGGTGATACCAGAATTCTGGTGTTCGGCATCGTTCTAATGGTGTAACTAAAAATCTAGTGTTCGACGTTGTACATTTGGTGCTTTCACATTTATAATTTTCGGCTATATTCTAAAGGTCATCTAAAGTTCTCATGTTCGACATTGTCCTAATGGTGTTATTATGATTTTAGTGTCCGACATTGTTCTAAGGATCTTACCAAATTTCTAGCGTTCAATGTTTTTCTAAGACTGTTACCAAGATTTCATAATTCGACGTCATTACAATTGGTGTTATCAAGATTCTAGTATTCGACGTTGCTATAATGGTGTTACTAAGATTCTAGTATTCGACTTCATTATATATAGCAAAGCCACATCGGGTTATCTGCTGTGTCCACTGAGGGGAATCGAACCCCTGATTTTAGCGTTGTAAATCCGAAGACTTACCGCTGTCTCATCGGAGTACTCGACGTCATTCTAACAGTGTTACTAATATTCTTGTAATCGGCATTTTTATAATGGTCGTACCAAGATTCCTGAATTCGACGTCTAAACTGCTACCAAACTTTTATTTTTCAATATTGTACATGTCCTAGTGTTACTAAGATTCAAATTTTAGAATTGTTTTATAATATTGTTACCAAAAGTTCTCATTTTAGACTTTGTCTAATGGCTTACCAACATTCAAGTGTTCTCTAATAATTTTACCAAGTATCTATTGTTTGGTATTGTTCTAATGGTGTTACAAATTAGTAGTGTTTAACTAGATTCTAGAATAATACGTCATTCGAATGGTGTTACCAAGGTTCTGTTTTCTCGCGATGTTTCCAAGAATTGATATTTTGACGTTGATCTAATGATATTGCCAAGCTGTTTGATGTTGCTCTAACGATGCTACCAAAATTATATTATTCAGTGTTTTTTATGGTGCTACCAAAATTTTGATGTTCCACGTTGTAAAATTTGTGCTTTCACGATCTTAGAGTTAAACGTTAATAGCCTTATGGAGTTTCTATTGTTCTGTTCGAGTGTGATGATGTATTAACCAAGTTCCAAGATACTTGTATTCGACGTCATTGTAATGGTGTTGTCCGGACTCCAGTGATTGACATTGTTGAAATTATGTTTATAAGATTCTAGTATTTGACTTTCCTCCAAAGGTGTTACAAAAACTTGATTATTTGACGTTGTTCTGTTAGTTTGTATCAGATTTTCAGTGTTCAGATTTTTTTTTAAATTCGATGTAGTTCTTATGAATTTACCAAAGTTCTCATGCTCGACATTGCTCTAATTCTTCTACCAAAGTTCTCATGCTCGACATTGTTCTATTCTAATTCATAAGTTCTAGTGATTGAAGTTCTTTTTATGTTGCTTCGAAGTTCCTAGTGTTGGAATTTGTTATAATGGTCTTACCAAAGTTCTATTTTTCGACTTTCTTTAACGCTGTTTCAAAGATTCTATTGTTCAACGTTGTTTTAATGGTATCATCAATATTCTCGAAGTAAACTTCCTTCTGAGGGTATTATTAAGTTTCTTGTTCAAAGTTGTTTTAATAATGTTGCAACAATTTTGTTTTCGGTAAGAAAAGTATTTTAAAATCACGCCTATATTTTAAAGTTGTTAATTTCTTTATGCTTTTATTTGAATTTATCTTTGTTCGTAGTTAAGCGCAAAACTACATAAAGGGATATCTGTGTTCTGCCCACCACAGGTATCGAAACCCAGTTTCTAGCGTTATTAGTCCACAGACATTCCGCTGTGCCATTGGGCATGCATTTGAATGATCAGCTTTTAGATAATTATTATTGTAACGTTAAAACAGTTTCAGCATTAAAATCAATCTACTTACCTACTTTTCTAGTCATTTATCTATTCTATAACAATAACTTTTATAAAATCTAAAATTACCATGAAAATGATTTCCATCCATTTTCCACATTTTTTAGATCAATAGCGAAGATAGAAATAAAGAAAAACATAACGCAATTTTAAGTTAAAAGCAGAAGCAGTCCAATAATCATTAGGATTGAGCCTCCAAGCAAGGTTCGTCCAAACTACATTTTAACTTTTCTTATCTACTCTTCTATTTTCTTTCGTGACATAAAATATGAGTTATTTCATGCTGTTTCTATGCCAACGATCATTACAAAAGAAGAAGAAAAAAGGCGATGGGAGGGGGTTAACGGTTCACTGCTTTTCTTGTAGCACTTCATGATTTTATTTGTTGAATAAATAAAAAAAGTACAATTTAGGGATCCAGAATCTGCCCCACAATCACAACAACATGAATATAACAATTGTGTGTCATGAGTACGAGTTTATTTTTTCTTGATTTATTTTCGTTCTTAAAAAGAAACAGTGTAAAGTGGTAACGAAAAAGAAATCTTTAAGAAAACGTAACATATTATGTTTATTTCCACACTCAGTAACTTAAATACTACGACAATTTTCTTTCACATTTTAATATTAATTTCTTATGGTAAACTTTTTAGCACCAGGTTATTTTATTATTTTTTATGAACAATGTCTTTTTGTTATTAAGGCACTTATGAAAATTTGAAATAACACAGATGTTAAAATAAAAACTAAATGTTATTGGTACACATAAATGTTTCAAAATTAGTCTATTCCCAGTCTCAAAATACAATAATGAATTTACTCAATAATTTACTGTATAAAGATAAAAGCCTTGAGACAG
The DNA here is from genome assembly GCF_000517525.1 of Limulus polyphemus. Lineage (NCBI taxonomy): Eukaryota > Metazoa > Arthropoda > Merostomata > Xiphosura > Limulidae > Limulus > Limulus polyphemus. Next base: position 144,762 of record NW_013666437.1, read on the forward strand.
TTTCATTTTGAAATATTTATTGTGTACCACTATAGGTTAGTGTTTCTTTTAACATCTATGTCATTTAATATCTTTTTTTGTTGTTCTTGTTTTCCAAGTTCAAAATAATGAATAATGGTTTGAGCGATAACTCATTTATGTAACACGTTAGTCTTCCAACTAATATACACGAACTAAGAAAAGGCTTAAACGATTAATTTTTCATTTTTTTTTTTAGATAAGGCTTAATTATTTATAAGGTAATATGCCCGGTTTGTTTGTACTTAAACACGAAGATCTGCCCACCACGGGTATCGAAAGACTTTGTGAGTATGAGTCTTGGATTACTTCAAATATCCAAATAAAAAAAAACGTTTTCAAACATTTAAACTTCCCAATTCACTATAAATTGTGAATACAGCACATTTTGTAAAGCTTAGCCTAGGAAGTTTATAAGACAATCTCCTTGGTTATGAATTCAAAATTGCCGAGTAATGTTTTTTTTGTATGTATTGGTGTTTTTGGTTGTTCTTCATTTTGAATTTCGCAGAAAGAAAGCTACCCGAGAGCTATCTGCGCTAGCCGTCCCTGATAATTGCCGAGTAATGTTTTTTTTGTGTGTATTGGTGTTTTTGTTGTTCTTCATTTTGAATTTCGCAGAAGGAAAGCTACCCGAGAGCTATCTGCGCTAGCCGTCCCTGATATCCGAGTAATAAACTAGTCAACACCACCATCTCTTGGGCTACTTTGTAACAAACGGATAATGGGATTGACCGTCACTTTATAACGCCCTCACGGCTGAAAGGTCGAGCATTTTCACTGACGGGATTCGAAACTGCGAGTCCATTGCTCTAACCGCCAGGCTGTCGGTTTTGTTCAGTTACAAGCAAAACACCAATGGATTTTTCATTATAATATGAGACGCCACTGCTTTTCTTAACATTTGAGTTTTTAATATTCTTGATTAAAAAACCCAATTTGTGAATCAAAAATCTATTTAAAAGGTTAGCTATTGAACTAGTGTTTCCTGTTGAATATTTGATACTTCTATGAAAATAAATGTTATTTATTTAACAATATATTCTAATATTCCAAAAGGCTTTTACTAAGCTAACGAATGTGTATGGTCTTTCGTAGTATTCTGTTATTTGTTGTGTTTATCATACTCTTTCAAGATCAGGGGTTTCTAGATTCAAACTCTATGTTAGGTTGTTTTTTTTTTCCATACAGAATCATATAAATAACACTATATCGAAGCTATGCACTGAGGTAATAAAACACAAAGTATTGTTATATCATGCATTCAATTAATTAACAAATTTAGAAAAATAATGCGATAACGGTGAATGTGAGATAGCTACAAGTTGTCCATTGGCTAACAAGCTACAGGCCTTAAATAGAAGACTATCAATGAAATGTGAATAGAAGAAATGCCTATATAACTTATTGAAAAGAAAAGTCAATAACACTTGTGTAGAAGAAAATACAATAAAATTATAAGTAATACTGTCAACTTCGGCAGTTAATATTAAGCAACCGACAGGTTATTCTCATCCAAACAACTAAATACAGCTTGGCTCAGCAGGACGTCCATAAGCTAACGAAACAAATCTTAGAGAAATATTGCACAACTGCATGAATTCAGTACGAGTAACAAATAATTAAAACCCTCTTGAAAGGTAGCGAGGTAGTGATTGTTTTCATGGCAGGATTTAATAAGTACCTATACAGAGGAAGTTAATAATATTTAATTTCGACATAATAACTACAGGAAATGGGGAATTCGAATATAGGTCGACTCAGTATGTTACTCAGAAAACCTGTAATAGAATGACAAATATATGTAGGTCAACACATGTAGCTTTTATACTTTGTTTTAGTTCTAATGAAATTCAACAGCTAAAGATACGGGAAAAAAACTGCCCAAAATTCAATATTTTTCATAATATGCTTAATGCTTTAAATGATAATCAAAAGTACAAAAGGGGAAATCTAAACATCTACGATTAACTGAAGATAAATCCGAGATCCATAATAAAAAGCTTTGCTTTTTAACATGTTAAAAAATTCCAGTTTTTCTCTCTCTCATTTAAAGGAAACGCTTTTCGATTGTACCTAATATCTTAAGAACAACTCTGTAATGGTAATTGTCTAGAATGGTTAAGATTAATATCTTAGCACTACAGACAGCAATAACCCTCTGCATAACACAATGCAACTATACAGATACTGAAATGATGTATATTGTACTGCAAGCACCCATAACTTATTGCAATGAAAAGTAAAGGAGTTATTTAACTTATTAGGTAGTTTTACTTTAGCATACGTTACTAGTAAAGAGCTTCAAAACTAATATTATGAATGGGGTCGTGAGTCGTCCCTTTTACCATTTTGAGCCGTAGTACACGAACCGTTTGTCCGTGCTCGTCATTGAACATCTCTTTCGTTTGACGTCGGCTACGCGTATTCAAATACCAACCTTCCCATTCGGAAACATCAAAACGGTAAAATTTAAATATTTACCAAACTCAAACTATTCATCCTACTGCTTATCCATTTAAACTTGGTTTGTTTGTTTTGGGGGGGGGGTCTACTTTAGCTCTTCCACCAAATCTCATCTCAATTAGTTTAGTCAGTTTTTTGCAACAATCTGTGACATCAGACAGACGGACAATTCGGCTTTGTATATATATATATATATATATATATTTTCATCGACAGACACACCAACCTGAATTATATCAATGTGATTTAGTCACTATCCCTGTTAAAAGCGAAGAACTTCTCTTATGATAACACTGATTCGACGTTACTTTAAACAATTTTTAACTCTATATGGACTTTTTAGCCTACCTGTACGTCGTCACATTTTCTTAAGTGTAACTTCTCAGCTGCGTCATTGTAAAAATATTTTTTCTTCCTTTTTTTCAGCTATTAGTCCATCCTCTGTTATTTGCGATGACTAATAACGAGCACTTATATAACAAATATTTATATTATGGACTTTTCTCCAGTTGAAGTTGTTTTGTTCTTTCAAGTTTATAGTCTCTCCTCTGTTATTTGCGATGACTAATAACGAGCATTATATAACAAATATTTATATTCAGGACTTTTCTCCAGTTGAAGTTGTTTTGTTCTTTCAAGTTTATAGTCTCTCCACCGCATATTTCAATGACCGAAATCATTAATTGATGCCTTCAGCACAACAGCCGAAACCACTCGAAAAATTAACATTTTATATAGTGTTCCATGCATATATATTGTTCTTCTATCAATTAATATCTACATTAGTATGCTTTTAACGGTCCACATTTGAGGCCATGGGTGTGTTCTAATAGCGACAAATAAATTCCACTGTTGGATCAGAAAGAATATCTGAAGAGTTAACGACAGGTGCTGTTGACTAGTTGTTGTCCTCCTTGTCTATCATTTCAAACTAAAGGTAGGTTTAGCACAGATAACCATTGTGTAGCTTAGAGAATTCCCCCAGTAGGTCAACAGCAAGTTTACGGACTTACAATGCTAAAATCCGGGTACGATTCTCCATGGTGAACAGAGTGCAGATAACCCATTATGCAGCTTTGCACTAAAACTAAAACAAAACTTAGCGCGGAAATTCTGAAACAAACAAAAACGTTTAGAAATCTGGCATTGAATTTCAATCATAATGTGAAGAGAAATAAGATATGTATTCGATGAACGAGTTTTAGTGGTGAATCTCAAACGTTGTTCCCTTGTTTCAGTTGATCGTCTGTGAAAGTAGGGTAGTCGTCATTTCTGTGAATAGATTAAGATTATTCTGTCAAAGTAGGGTAGTCGTCATTTCTGTGGACAGATTCAGATTATTCTGTAAAAGTAGGGTAGTCGTCATTTTTGTGGACAGATTGAGATTATTCTGTCAAAGTAGGGTAGTCGTCATTTCTGTGGACAGATTCAGATTATTCTGTAAAAGTAGGATATTCGTCATTACTGTGGACAGATTCAGATTATTCTGTTAAAGTAGGATATTC
>NW_013666437.1:149143-154731 GCF_000517525.1 Limulus polyphemus
CCGTGGTGGGCAGTAGCACAGAGAGCCCTTGTGTAGCTTTGTGCATAATTAAAAACAAAACAAACAAAACATTTCTGTGAAAAGATTCAGATTATTCTGTTAAAGTAGGATAGTCGTCATTTCTGTGGACAGATAGAGATTATTCTGTAAAAGCAATTTTGTCACTGCTTCTGAGAACAGATTGAAAGTTAGTCTGCTAAAGTGGTATATTCGTCGTACCTGTGGGCAGATTGGAAGTTAGTTTCTCACGGAAGGGTGAATATCACTCCTGTAAACAAAATGGGAGTTAATCTGTCAAAGCAGAGTAATCGTCGTTATCAATGTGGAATAATTGTCAGCTCTTGCGAAAGGACTGAGAGATAGTTTGTCAAAGTATGGTGGTTGTTGGCGCTGTGGATAGACTGCAAGTTAATCTGAAAACGTAGATCAATCATCGCTTCTGTGTATATACCAGGATCTAGTATGTCAAAATAAGGTAATCGTCATTCCTGTGTACATACTAAGAGTTCGTCTGTCATGGAAGGATAGTCTCGCTCCTTAGACAGACCAAGAGTCAGTCTGTCAAGGTAGGATAATCGTAGCTCCTGTAGACATAATCAGAGTTAGTCTACCAAAGAGGGGTAAACGAATCCAAGCACAGTGAAAATTAGTCGTGTAACAAAGAAAATATTTAATGTTGTTTTCCATTATTAAAACTTAAGACAAAGTGATATTAAAAAGACGATTAAACTCAACCTCAGCATCTTATCTGAAAACATATTTTTGTTCCCTATCCTCTATTTAAGCCCTTATGCAGGTGTGCCTCTAGCCTCCTGCAGTTAAGTAGACAGCCATAGTTTTGATGATCAGAAGTCTCTACCTTACCTTTAGTTGAGTTTTCACTGTGTCTTATCTAGCAAACCAATCAAAAGGCGAAGAAAGAGCCTTTGCCTGAGGTCATATTGAAAGTTATATGCATAGCTACTCTCTTTGGTGTCTTTCGAAAAAAAGAAAAGAATAAATTGACAAAGGTTTTCTGAAAGCCTGTTCAAAAACTTACGTTAAGAGCAACATGAATCGTTATGTATTTCAGATACATCTTATCTCGTTCCTTTAAATCATATGTTGTTATTAGGGCTTGCTAGAAAAATAACACAAGATAATGTTCCACAGGAAATATCGAAACAACATAGAAATTTAACAGGGTACGTTTAAGGTAATGCAGAACAGACAAAAGATCCTATCGTTGTTTGTAATTCAGATTTCGTTGGATTAAATGAAGCAGCAACGAAGATAAGGAATACATTTAATGTAAATCAAAACATATAAAAAACATATACCATAGTTTATAATTTATATTTCTTAAAAACATCAGCGAAATAAATTTCGTGTAAATATAAACCGACAAAAGAAACTACTTATCGTGGTTTGTAATTTACATTTTAAACTAAAACACCTGCAAAAGTATAGAATACATTTCATATATATACATAAACAAACAAGAATGCATCCCTGTCACTGTTTGTATTTTAGACTTAATAAACTGAATGTACTTTGTTTGTTTGTAATTAGGCACAAAGCTACACAATGGGCTATCTGTGCTCTGCCCACCAGGGGTATCGAAACCCGGATTCTAGCGTTGTAACTCCACAGACATACCGCTGTGCCACTGGGGGATAACTGAATGTACAGTAGAAAAAGTTTAAAATGCACCTCATGAAAATAGAATGGACAAAAATATATTTCTATTATTGTTTGGAAATGAAATTTCGTACGCTGAATCAAAGCAGCAGTAACAATATTTAATGTAAATCAAAACAAGCAAAAACATATTCTTATCATTGTTTGTAATTCACATTTCATAGGTTCAATTGAAGCACTGTCTATATATAGCGTGGAATGAATTTCAGATAAATTTAAATAGTGTGTGTTTTTTTATAGCAAAGCCACATGGGGCTATCTGCTGTGTCTACTGAGGGGAACCTGTTTTTAGCGTTGTAAATCTGAAGACTTACCGCTGTCCGACCGGGGGGATAAATTTAAATAGACACAGAGATTCACTTATAACAGTTTGGAATTTGAGTCGTCGTAACATCACAACTATAGATCTCTCTTCTAACCAACTAATGATATTATTCACATAGCATGACTAATACGCTTTGTTATATGTCCCTCAGTGGGTTAGCGGACTTACAACACTAAAATACGGGTTTTAATTCCCCATGGTGGACAGAACACAGATAAAGTTTAAGAAAGAAAAAAAACAAACACTAGATACAATGATAATAAAATCTAGGAAAACTTTAATTTGGCACAACGTTTCTGGCCTAAACCTTTCTTCAGATGATGTGTGTTAAAGTCATATATATAGAACACATTAGAATATCACTAAAAATAAAAAAAAACAATAGTAGATCGTACAAAGCATGGTTCGAAGTGTGATGTCACAATATTGGCAAATGAGTTCTTGTAAAGAAATGACGTAAATGAAAGAGAAGCTGAATGAAAAGGTGCAAAGAAATATAAAGCTGATATGTGAGGAGTAATCGTGGGAAAAATCTGAAGATGTCAAGTGTAAAGTTAGAAAAAAGAAAATGTCTCGTTTAAGGTAGTACTGATCCTTAAAACTGGGCATATTTACTGAAGAAACATTGTTAAACACTTCTTGTAACCTTCAAGTTGATCACAAAACAAAGTATGATGTCACAATTTCAAAATGTACACTTTCAGTCATGTATGTCATGTGCATAATTAATGTGGCAGAGATAAAGAAATACATAACATAAATTGTTTTAACACCATAACTTATATGGTTGCTAAGAACCATCAAAACATGTGAAAATTGATACACATGTTCTTTGTGAACATCCTCATAGTGTGATTAAAGTGTGTAATTAAAGACTTTGCACATTTTCTGCAATGTTAACGGGCTATAGGCAATTATCATTAATTAATGACTCTTTTTAGTGGTAATTAATCTCATAACAAGACAATTGGTAAAGATTTTGGAATCTTAAATATTCAAGCTATGGAAGAGTGTAATATCAACAAGTGTTCTAAGTTTCATGCTGATATTGACTTCAATGTTGAAGTGTAAATGGAATGAAAGCAAACTAGACTTATATTTTTAATCACTTACTACAGGTTAATTAGTAAAGATTTTAAGATAAAATGAGTTATTTACGTAGAAAAGAGATTAAACTTTCGATTTAGGCTAAATTTGAAAGATGTGATTCTTGAAATATTAAGGGCTCTCTTTAAGGGTCAGTGCCACCTTAATTGAACAAAGCATTTTACTGGAAGGTAGTCACAGGTTTAAAATATAGTTCTCCTTTAAACCAAGTGGAGAAATTCTACCTTGAGTATAAATAAGGCGTCGTTCTTCACGTTCACGTTAATAACCGTGTATTGGTGTAGATCTTAAAACAACGATGTGACAAGTCATGTTTGTCGCCTGAAAAGTGAAATATTTTTTGTGTTTGTATGCAGAACACAGATAGTTTATTGTGTAGTTCTTTCTAAAACAAACATGCATACGTTTTATTATAATTCAGTTAAATTCATGTTTAGTTTCACTCTTGTCTTACACATATCACCAAGTGTGAAAAAAGGGTAGAGATAAATATAAACGTTGCTGCTAACTCTTTTCACTAAAACTTCTACGTTTAACACACTACATTTCTGTGGATTGTTTTTTTATGTAGTCTCATTCATTAATTTCACTTATGGAGGCTTTGAAATAACATAAAGCCTTTTCGCCATCACTCGGTAACTTGCACACGTTACATTGCAGAGTTTTAGCTATTCATCATATTCCGATATTGGAAAAAGTTATCTGCACAACACTAGGCGGTTTGTTTACAAAATAGGAAGTGGAACACGTGGTCAACGCTGTATATCTCGAGTGGTTGTGGTGAGAGAGACTTTACTGAATGGCTTGAACATCACTGAGAAGGAGAGACAAGTGGTTGAACAGTTGCTGATTAAGTGGTTGGACCACCATTTTACTTTAATGGATTGAAACCTTTACTGCAAACCAGGGCACTTCACTGACGGTCTTCTTGTCTGGAAGAATTCAAAAATGAGTTTCAGTAGTTTTCTGTAAAATAGACAAGCTTTAGCACTTAAATCGTCCACTAAAATATCCTCCTGGTTTATGAGGTAAAAGAAACTTTTAAAATATCGTTGTTTAACAGTACCACCACTCCAAACGAATGTTTGATCACACTACACTTATGTCAACTAATTGAAGAAGTTGACGATCGGAAGAGGGAGCGGTGTGACATAAGCACGTGAGCAGATGTTCCATTCAGATAAGGTTTGCTGAGCTTATTGTAAGCCTTCTCCCGAGTGTGATGTTATTTTTTGTTAGAAGAAAGAAGAATTTCCTGGACAACTTCCTTCGAGTGGACTAAACTTTTCTGGAGCTGCGCCTGTATACCTCTCAAACACTTTCTTCGTTTTCAATATTGCTTTGGTTCTCGAGTAACTTATAAAATACCTCTTCTTCCTTAAAATGTCCGTGAGTTCATTAAAGGTGAAATAGATTTTCTTTGAAATCTCTTCACCCACGCGTATGAGTAGTTGATATAATTCTTCTGAGTATCCATCAATGATTATTATAAATCCTTAGTCAAGTCCTATCTCTTACGATGAGACACAAAATAAGTAACACTACTTTGTCACATTAGGGACTTCATATGAATATCTTAGTAACAGATAACTCTGATACAGGAGTATGAAATTGTAGGGTTTCATATGGATGCGTGAATCTTTAGTGGATATACAGGACTTAAACTAGAATTACTACAGAGTGACAGCAACATTTGCTGAGCTTCTTCAATTTTACTTGAAGAAGGCATCTAGATGTTTTTGTATTACAGTCCAAATAAAATAATAAGAAAGCATTTCCTCTTGACCTACCCTTCCTCAAGTTACAAGAGTTATTAATTATTTTAAAAATTAGACTTATGGAGATAGTTCACCTGAAAATTCGTTTGTTTCATTTTTTGGCAACGTTTGGAGCAAACGCTCTTTTTTAAACCAAAAACAAGCCTTTTTGTTAATGATAATCTACATCTGGGCGATATGAATGGAATACAATACACGAGAAAAACAAAAAAGCATGATATTTAAATAATATAGTTCTGATAAAACAAAACAGTTAAAGAAAAAAGTGACAATTTATTCATAGAAAAATATGGTTGAAGAAAAGAAACATTAAAATATAGCATTTTAATTAAGGATCAAGTTAAGCCTGGATCCCGATATTTCAACAAAACTGATCATTCCATTGAGCATTTTAGAATAATTACATACAACATGCCTCCTCAAACACCGATCAAAGAAACAAAAATAAATAATTTTTAGATTAGGTTGAATAAGTCCTTTTGGTATCTATAAACGGTTCAGTTTTTCATTACTTGAAAACGAAATATTTCATTATTTTCTTTTTTTAATTCCTTTTGTTTGTTTGTTTTTGAATTTCGCGCAAAGCTACATGGCCCGGCATAGCCAGGTGGTTAAGGTGCTCGTGTAGCTTTGCTTGTTTGTTTTTGAATTTCGTGCAAAGCTACACGAGGGCTATCTGCGCTAGCCGACCCTAATTT
>NW_013666437.1:155035-157494 GCF_000517525.1 Limulus polyphemus
GTCACATTATAACGCCCCCACGGCTGAAAGGGCAAGCATGTTTGGTGGGACGGGGATTCGAACCCACGACCCTCAGATTGCGAGTCGAGCGCCTTATCCACCTGGCCATGCCGAGCCAATTCCTTTTGTAGGCTTTTCAAAAGTTGTCAAAGTATATTCACTTCATTATTCTTTATTTCCATTCTATTTATCAGAAGCTTGTCACTTTTGTTAATTAGCTTTGTTATATTGTCACAACTATATTGTATAAATCTTGTGTTTCTTTCTCGCGTAATATTATTTTTTCTTGCTATGTATTCCAATCCTGACTTAGTTTGTCATTAACCGACAGGCTTATTCCTGTCTTGAAAAACAGCGTTTGCTCCAAACGTCGCCAAGAAAATAAAACAAAAGAATTTTCAATGTGAATTACTTCCAAAAGCCTATTTTTTATTTTACCATCTACGTACTTTTCGTGTTTTTTTTAATTATTTATTACTAATACTCCTTAATTATTCTTAACTACATAACAGTTTAAAATTTAAATGCTGTAACACGTTTCATAGACTGGATAAAGATCAGTATAAGAAAAGGCGATATGTTAGTTTTGTACTCTGCGATTGAGAACACGATGGTTAATTATCAGAAAGATTTATGGATCATAAATTTAAAAGAATGATGGGAATGACCCTAGCTTTCTTCCTGAATATTGTGCGCATGACAGGAACCTAACAATACTAACATGCCTCAGCCCTGTCATAAAACTACAAGTCTTAACAGTTTACGGGTCTTCTACATGCCTTTTATTACCCATTTCGATTTTATATTTCTTTTTTCTCTATTTACTACGATTCTCTTTTCTTAAGTTATGAAAGAGAGCCTGTATTTATGCAGAAAAGTAATTAAGCTAGATAAAGTACATAGTCTGCTTTATAACAAATATCCCTGCAATTTGTTTTTTATTGGAAGCTTCAAACCTATCTACTCTTCTTCTGAATTTTGATTACCTTGAAAGCATCCAACCTCGTTTTATATCTTGTAAAGCACAGTTTCTATAACGTAGCACTTGGTCTTTTTTAATGAACTACAGCGAGGAAAATTACCAGTAATTGGTAATCTATCACATGAAGGTTAGAGTTTAGACAAAAATAAAAGTATCTATACACAAGAATTTAATTAAAGTTATCACTTAGTCCTATCAAACATATCAGATATCTAAGTTTCATAGCTATAACCTATAGATGGCATAGCTCACGCACCTGTTGTTTATGTTATTGTCAATATATTTTGCAAATTTTATTTGCCAATAAGGATATATCTTGAAAATCGAGTTTGAATAAAATCAGTATTCTTAAACATTTCACAGCCAATTTGTCTTCCACGAACTCATATTGTCATTTTAGATCCGCATGGTTTTATTTTATTTTATTAATAATCACTGTTGCAGGATGTCTTCGTTTCTTTGTGGTTAAGCACAAAGCTACACAATGGGATGTCTGTGCTGTGCTCTCCACGAGTATCGAAACCCAGTTTTAAGCGGTATAAACTTTCATACTTACCACTAAGTCACTACAGGGCTACATGATTTTAATCCTGTAGGCTCTATTACTACAATTCACGTTTTCTAATTTAAATTCCTTCCCTACGTACATTTCCCACATCTGAATCATATGTTATAACTCCTCTGTGTGTGTGTCTGTGCAAAAACTGTATAACTCAAAACGCTTTCATCTGATTTTTGATTAAATTTAGTACAAATGTTGAGTGTTTCCGAAGAACCAATTGATTATCTTTTGATGAAAGTAGATCAAAGGTTAAGAGGTGGTTACTTTTGTCATAACGTTGGCAAATTGAAATCTTGAAAAACTCTCAAACTCGAGAACAACCCGAGACAGAATAAGAATATTGGAGCCTAGACCTATATTTTTGAATGAGATAAATTCTTTGTTTTTTATTTGAGGTTGGTTATCGCAAAAGTTAAAAAGATTGTTGGGGAGGGATTGTACTTTACAAGTGCCATTGCTGTTTTAGTTTTTTCTTTTAATTTAGATATTTATATTAATTTTGGCTACACGAAATAATTAATATCACGTACTGAGTGCATGGAAAATAATCAACAGAACGTTTTGGATATAAAAAAGCGAGTTAGACCAGGGTTTTTTATTCATTATTCAATTGCTAATTAGTTAGTTCGGCAATTTAAATTTTGAGTTTGTGCTTTTAACAAAGTATTAAAAATATTCGAAGTACTGTACTGAGAAAATTAGTAAATACATATTTGTATCTATGGCACAGATACTAAGGCTACTTGCTGTTCTCCCTGATCTTGAACTACTAACCAGAGGGAATGTAGCCAGTCAGAAACATCATACCGCTAACCACACACACTAAGAGTTTGTCTGCCACAGCTTAATTTTGTAATATTACATGTATTCGAATCTAGGATTCTCCCACATAGCCAACCGGGGCCAGTAAGTTTG
>NW_013666437.1:157554-161027 GCF_000517525.1 Limulus polyphemus
CGAGCATGTTTGTTGTGACGGGGATTCGAACCCGCGACCCGCAGATTGCGAGTCGAGCGCCCTAACCACCTGGCCATGCCGGACCGGGCCAGTAAGTAAATGGGATCTCTACTGAAGAGATGTTTATTTGTGAACCCAAGTTTAGCGTTAGTTATGTTGAACTTGTGTAAAGTGTAGCTGTATAACTTATAAGGGGAATAAAACGTGTTTGTTACCATTAAGTGGACTGAATTTTGCATTCTTCTTTTTATTGAATAAGAACAATAATAATAAAACTGCTCAACAATACCGATACAATATTGGTGTCATGAGTGGAATTACATTGGTGAAAATAAAATCCAGACTAAATTTCAAAATGACGACATGTGCTTCAAACTAGATCACACATTTGTTGGAAATGTTGAAACAATGGAAAGAAAAGAAAAAATAGACAAAAAATAAAACAAAAAAAGAAATAGACAGAAAATTAAAGATTTAGAAGAGAGACACAGAAACTAGGAAGAAAGAGACAAAAAGTTAAAAAAGATCAAAAAGAAAAAGACGAAAGCTAGAAACTCATTACAAGAATGAAACAACAAAACGTACAAAAAATTAAGGACAAAAATATATTTAATTCAGGACAAGATTGAAGAAGCACTAGCAGATGTTCAGAAAGATTATAACAAGATAAATGGCATAAAAAAAGAGCATCAGTGAACTACAGAAATATTATAACATTAAGTATAAAGAATATACTATACAAAACTATTGTAAATATTTTAATTGAAGAAAAGCTTATTGTTAGATGTACACAACTGTTTAACTTTAATTCGAGTGTTATGATTTAACTGGTTTAAGTATAGCTCGAATGTTAAATTAGTTATTTTTTCAAGCAATAGTTTATCACAACTTTGTTTATGTAACTGTGAGAATCATACATCGTGTAGTTTAATTGTTGTGAATTGGCTCTTTTTGAATTATTGTATCATGTTACTACAACCTTCTGATTTTTCTCGTTATTTTGATTGAGTATTATTGCATCATAATATCTCGTAGTTTGTCGAGCGTTCGAGGCCTCTGTCAGCCTATAAATATGCATCCAAAATGTAATTCTAGTTAGTTAGATAGATAGTTATAGGTAGATCTAGACTGTTTGATTGTAAGTTTAGCCATAAAGAGTATATAGTGGCGATTTTTTAAAGTGAAATTTATCATAGGTTGTATTGTAATAACAGAGCAAAGAAGAATTCATCTTGTAATTTGTGTACTAAACTAACTGAACCAGTCTGTGTGGGCTTTGACAAAAAAAGATACAATTAATTTAAGCTCTGGATACAACTGTGGTAACCAACAGTGTAACGAACATTTGTATGTGCGTTTGACTTCTTTTAATATATTATTTTAAAAAAGTGAACTACTGTTTGCTTATTGTTAATATTTATTGCCAACAAGTCACAGACACCTACTGTAAAGAATCTGGTCCATTCATACATAAAAACCTGACAGTGGTGAGCCAGCCAGGATTCTACAGTGGTAAATGGCAGTAGACATAAACAACAGCGGGCAAGGTAAGCTTACATATGTACAGCTGTAGTGGTCACTGACTTTCATAAATGGATAGAGAGGGGTAAGTGACTTGGGCTCAAAGAGGATAATCTATGAAAGTTCATTAAACGACATAAAGACCTAGAAAGAGAGGAAAAGAAGAAAGACTGAAAGAAGAACATGAGCATGAAATACAAGCACAGAAAGAGAAAGAAGAAAATGAGAGAGAGAGGAGACTGGAAATAGAGAAATTAAAGGAAAAATTCAGATCATCAAGCTCACCTAACAGAAAGATGAAAGACCCAAGAATGACAATGGTGTCAGGGCAGACTACCCAAGCTGCCCAAATTTGATGAATAGAGAAACGACATGGATCCTTTCTAGGAGAGGTATGAAATATTTGCCCAAAGTCAGAACAGAGACAAAAGTAACTGATTAGTATATCTCAGCCTCCTTCTCACGGGAAAAGGCCTACAAGTGAATGTGGGCACAATGACAAGTTAAAAGTGGCCTTGCTGAAATTCTTTGAACTTAGCAAGGAAGGTTTTTGCCGATGTTCAGAAAGGTCATACCTGACACTGTAGAAACTGTATTTCAGTTTTTGACATGTGTACAGTGATACTTCACAAGGTGGACTGACATGGCCAAGTGTTAAGAAAGTTTTGAAGGACTGGCAGATCTACTAAAACGTGAACAGTTCGTGATCATGTACTCAGCTGACACGTTACTGTTCCTAAAGGAGAGAGCAGTGAAAGATGTAGACGAGCTGATCAAGCTGGTAGAATAGTATATGGAAGCAGATGGAGGGAACATAACTGGCAAGTCCAAGAATAACCATTTAAAGTCTAAACCAGAGGTGGCTTATAAAAAAACAGGATGCCACCAAAGGTGACAAGAAGTCAACAGATAAAAGGGAGGAGAGATTCTATGCTTGTTATAAAATGGGGCACATTGAAAGTGAGTGCAAGTCTGTTACTAACAAGCAAAAGCAGCTGGAGCTCCTACGAAGATGGTGCTGGCAAGAAACAAGAAAAAAGTGACAGTTACCATGGATGCTGTTGTCAGGCGAAACAGAATAGAGAGAGAATTGGTCGGATTCGCCACAAAAAGGAAGTGCTATTATCATTATCAAACAGTGCATGATTGACAGTCAGATAGCAAATGAATTAACACTATTCACCAGTGGTGATCATGCACAAAAGGGATGGCTCAAACCGCTTCAGAATAGATTTCTGGAAGCTGAACCTCATAACAAATTTTTACTCCAAACGTATTTGCAGCCCAAAGGCTATCATAGTGAAACTAGATGGGACCAAGTTCTTTTCTAGGATTGACCTCAGTGAAGGTTATTGGCAGATTCTGATGGAGACAGGGTATAAAGAGAGGACAGTCTTTGTGAGACCAGATGAATGCTACCAGTTCAAGAGGATGCTGTTTAGGTTAGTCAACTCAGCAGTGACATTTCACCACATGATGAGGAAGATGTTGCATAAAACCACCAACATCGAACATTATGTGGACAACATTCTAACCCACACTACTGAACTTTGTTGGACACAAGTGCGAGGATCAATAGGTGAGCATTGTACCTCCAGAACTATTGGTTCTGCATTGAGGCTATCAAGGGGACTGAACATTTTTGGTGCAGATTGTATGTGTAGACTTTGTGCTTGAACAGAAAACAGTCTTTTTATATAGTGTAAAAAAATATTGTAAATATTTTTCTTGAAGATGGGCTTATTTGTTAGATGTACACAACTGTTTAGGTTTAAAATTAATGTTATGATTTAAATGGTTTAAGTATAGCTCAAGTGTTAAATTTAGTTATTTTTACAAATAATACCTCATCACAGGCTTGTTTACGTAACTGTGTGAGTCGTACATTGTGTAGTTCAATTGTTGTGAATTGGCTGTTGTTGTACTCTTGCATCATGTTATCAGAACCTTCT
>NW_013666437.1:161579-167299 GCF_000517525.1 Limulus polyphemus
CTCGTTTTAATATATTATTTTAAAACAAGTAGACTGTGTGCTGTTTGTTTATTGTTGAAATTTATCGCCAACATGTCAAAGACACCTAATGTAGAGAATACGACCCATCCATACATAAAAACATAACAATTAATAAGGGCCTGAAAACCCAACTTACGACTGTTTTAAGCCAATAATGAATACTCCTTATCGGAATGGTCTGAAAATAAGAATTGAAGAAACCTCTTCAAGTTATGTAAAACATAAATGTCGTAACTAGAAGTAAACATGGCCATTTCACACTGGTATTTAAACGAAATTTTTGTTGGGTTCCCTATCTCGACCGGTCTATCTATGGTCAGGGGTCAAAGAGCACGTCATCACGTTTGTAGACTTACCTTCAAAATTTTATTTAACTACTCTTTTATGAATGTATGTAAATACGTTTATCACATTATAGATTTTAATTCCAATATTAGTATTATACATTAGTTATTGTCTTCATTTAAAAGTAAATATTAAAAAAGTCCTAAACATCTATTTTTATGTGTCACGTGGTATGTTGAATGCAGCATTCGTTTATATTAAATGTTTGTGATGTCCAAATACAAAGTCTATAGTTTCTTACAAATTATAAACTCAAATTACCGATGACTTTGACAAGCTAGAATATAAGATAAGAACCTCCCGTCTTTATTATTTTCTGAGATAGTATTATATTTAATGAATCAACCAAGGTGGCCTCGCCCACTTTTCCATTTTTCGAAACACGTGCTTACTTATGTACACCTACATCACCCAATTACGTGTGTATAACCAGTTAAAAGTTCAGAATGTCCCCCACGTGGTTTTCTCAACCGCTGATAAGTGTTAATGCGGAAAACCCCTTCGTGTAAGGTAAGATATTATGGAGCTCAAAAATCATAATCTTTTAGACCCAAATACAGCTTAGTTAGTAAGCCTTAAAAATTATAGTAGAACTCTAGGGTATTGATATAGTAACTTTATAATTATTTTTTATTTCAAAATGCATATTTAAAACTTAAAATCATATTTTGTATTACATCCTTCACGTGTGAAATTTGCAAGACTTAGGAAATTATGGCAAAGGCAAACGAGTACGAAGTTCGTAAGTAGAAAAGATAATTGTTTTCTATACTTCTTTATTTACCTTTCTATGTTTTAAGAAAAGTAACTGAACGTTAATAACTTATTTGTAAATAGTAATAATATATATATACATATGTAATGTATTATAACCGAAATGTGATTGTACTTTACAAAATACTGGTCCACTAGAACAAAGGCAAGACGTCACTTGGCAAAGGCCAGTTTTATACTATTGGATACAGTACCATCAGTGCACGAACGCCGAGTCATTCCAACTTCTGTAATGTTGATCAGACACAGCTGAAAGGTCAATAAAATAAAAATAACATATATATATATATATATATATTTATAGATGTATAATGTTATGAGATTTAAGCTATTTAAGCTATTAAGATATTTTTTTGTCATTCTAGAACGAAAAAAGCGTAACTTGTATCTATTTCCTATTTTTTTTATAGTGGTAACGAGGTCGGTCAAATCGACCAATTCTATAAAGAGATACAATAGTGAAAATAACAGATAAAATATAGTTTTTCTAAAAAAATATTTGATAATTACCTGGAGGTTATAAAGATTTGGCATGTGCAATTTGACAATTTTCTGACGCATAAAAGTATTTTTAATCTTAAAATCATAATTACTTTGCATGTTGGACATGTTTTATTGACCTTTCAGACATGCCTGACTAACATTACAGTTGTAATAACGTGGCGCACGTGTATTCATATTACCGTATCCAAGAATAAAAGAAAATTGGCTTTTATAAATAAAGTGACCAGTCTTGGCTGTGTTCTAGTGGACCAGTATTTTGTAAAATACAATCACATTTCGGATATAATGCTTTATATATATGTATATATATTAGTACTATTTACAAATACGTTATTAAATTTCTTAAATTATTTTTCTTAAAACATAGAAAAGTAAATACAGAAATATAGAAAACAATTATCTCTTCTAGTTACAAATTTTGTACTCGTTTGCTGCTTGCCGTAAGTTGCTAAGCATTATCAAATTTCGTATGTGGAGTACGTAAAACAAAATATTTTTTTTAGTTGTATATATGCATTCTGAAATAACAAAAAAGTCATATATTACTATATCAATACCAAAGAATTTCACTATAATTTATGAATCTTATAACTAATATATAGTTGGGTCCAAAAGAGTGTGATTTTTCGAGCTCACAAATGTCTTAACTTACCGCTTGGAACCTATCATGAAAAGAAAGAGTTTCCTGTATAAATACTTCGCAAAGGCTGAGAAAACCATTAGGGGACATTCTGAGCTTTCGACTGGTTATACAACGCCATTGGGCGTTGTAGGTGTACCTAAAAAAAGTATTTTCAAAAGATGGAAGAGGTGAGCGGGGCCAACTTGGTTGATTCAATAAATATTATATTATATAAGAAAAACTAAAAGATAGGAAGTTCTTGTCAATATCGTTAATTTGAGTACCTAATTCGTAAGAAACTGGAGATTTTGTATTTGAACATTATAAACGTCTAATTTGGACTAATGCTGAATTCAACATACCACGTGACACACAAAAATCTATATTTAGAATTTTTTTATATTTACTTTTAAATTAAGAAAATAACTAATATATAATACTAACATTTGAATTATAATCTACAATTTGATACCAAACTTATTGACATACTTTCATAAAATAGTAGTTCAATGACATTTTGAATGTGAATTTACAAACGCTATGATTTGACCTTGTCAGCATGACTTTAGGTAGACCCGTGTCGGTAGAGTTAAACTGCCTACATATTAAACAATGTTTTGCGACCTTATTAAATTTTATGCACTCACTTTAAAGTATGGTCTTGAATTAATTCAATAGGGTTTAAATCCAGTTATTTTTCTAATGTTTTTCATTCGTTATCTTGATCTAGTAATATTTAATCTGTTCCTAAAAAACGCCTGATACAGAAAATACATGATGATTTGATTTGTTTTGAATTTCACGAAAAGTTACACGAGGGCTATCTGCGGATACCGTTGTTAAGTTGGCAGCGATAGACTAAAGGGAAAGCAGCTAGTCATCTCTTGAGCTACTCTTTTACCAACGAATGGTATGATTGACCGTTACATAATAACGCCCCCACTGCTGAAACGGCGAGCATGCGAATCGAGTGCCCTAACCACCTGGCCGTGCCATGCCTATTATGGTGATACGATAAGTTTTTGTCTGATACAAAACTAGGGTAGTTTTTTTTGAATATGCATTCCAATTTTGGTATTATAAAAATTCATGTATTATATTGCAAGTATATATATAAAAAGTATGCATTTGAATATAAGTTCGACCTTTATATCATGATGGATTATGTGTAATATAAACGTTTGGGAGATCCTTTAATTGTAAAACTCATTTTCGTTTGAACATGATTTCCCTCTAATTCTTATAATTTCCCCATTTCAACAAGTCTTCACCCTATCTTTCCTGAAACCACACCTATATACAGGGTGTACCAAAATATATTTCCTATTTTAAACTTTAATACTTAAAACAACTAAAGAAATACATTCATGCAGTTTTCAACATCTTGTAGCTCAACTCAAACAGTTTTATTCACACGCCAGCAGACTTCTACGTGTACACCATTTGTGGCTAACATATGTCTAGCCTATATTCGATTTCAGTCCACGTTCGTTGCAACATGTCTACAGTTACAGTGGCGATGGCATCCGTTATCCTGGTCCTTAGTTGTGTGATATGTTCTATAGGCGTACAATACACAGTTTTCTTAACCTACCCTAAAGAAAGAAATCTAGTGAAGTGATGTCTGGCAAACGTGGAGGGCACGGAATTGGCCCACCCCGAACAATCCATCGCATTGAGTCTTTTTTTTTTTTGTACAGTTACCATTTTACGGGGTAACACTACTCACTAGATGGAAAAAAATGTCAATAAAAATGTTTGAGATGGGTTACAAGATGTTGAAACTGCATGGTTGTATTTCTTTAGTTATTTAATTATTAAAATTTAAAATAGGAAGAAAATTTTGGACCACCCTGTATTTGTACTTTTTGGCATGGTCATACTTTTTTCTCCAGGTAGATGCTATGAAATTGAAACTGATATCTCTTTCTGAACGGTTGCTCCCGAACTACACATGAAAAAATGGATTCGTTGGCACGCAACCAAATCATAGATCACAAGGATATTATCATTAGAGTCATTGATATAAAAACCATGAAATTCGAGTCAATTCTGGAACAAACATTGCAAGCTGTGAAGTTCTATAAGTAGTACTTCCTCACCAAAAAAAAGCACCTTAAAAACAAGATGTAGGAAGTCTGATGTGAAATATTTATATGAGTGGATTTTGTTGTGGTGTCATGGTATGGCTGTAAAAGACACGTCACAAGAGTGGACTCTATCCAAGTAGATGTTAGGATGATGACAAAACCTTGTCGAAACGTTGTACATTTGCTGTCATGTTAAACTTATATTAAAGTTTTTCTTCATTACCCATTTAAGCCGTCTCCAGCCATTATTAGATGTTAGGAAGAACCTTATGCCGTAGTCAAAAGAATCAATGAAATGGTTTACAGAATCCAGACAGACAAGTTATCCAAACCAAAAGTAATCCACCATGACTGTCTTTGGAAGTACATCAGCGTGAGAACACCATAAAGATTTCACCTAATGCTCAAGAAACCGAGGTTCCTGTCGATACTACTTTATGAGTATCACCAGAGATGGAGCCACCGGTGGATTATTTTGATATTCTACCTGAAGAATATTTCCCTCCAGTAACAAGGCACTAAGTGTTGATAAAAGGCAAAATATTATCTTATCTCTGTACTGTTCTTACCTTAAGCCATGGCAAAGAAACCCGTGAAAAACATTTAGCGACTGTATAGTTTAGGGACATTAGATAAGTAAAAAGGAACATTTTATTTTTGTTAAACAAGAGTTGTGATTGTACTTTATTATTTATATACTTCAGTAATGATTTGATGATTGTAATGTTACATTTATGAATATTAATGCTTTAAATTGTTTAAAGTTACTTGTTTGCTTCTTATAGAATTTTAAGTTTAATATACCTCTTTGGTTGCCTAATCAAGTTGTTCACAGGACTTCACAATCCAGGAAGGTAGCAGTATTGTAGGCTAACATTTTTTTAAAACTAGACGTTTGTATTGCTTTTGGTTAGGAAGATAGGGTGTTTTTAACGTTGCGTGATGGGTGCGAGGTAAATAAGGACTAAACTTTCTGGAAAGTGTATGAAACGATTTCAATTGGTTTTTGTTTCCACAATATGAGAAAACTAGCGAGTAAGGAGTAACTCTTGTTGTTTATTTGTAAAGTTAGGCCTGTCGTTAGTTATAGTGAACCTGTACTAGTTGTACCAATATAACTTGTAGCTGAAAAATTAAAACGCTATCGTTACCATTAAGTGTACTGCTCTCTTCATTCTTATTTTTATCCAATAATATCAGAAAGGATTCGCCCAACAATAGAAACCATTACAACAGTATTTACACATACAAAATGATGTGCATAATCCAAAAAAGACACAATAAAAAGAAAAGTTTCTTGACGACCTCACATTTGGATATCTTTGTTCAAGTTTGTTTGTTTGTAATTAAGCACAAAGCTATAC
>NW_013666437.1:167546-186351 GCF_000517525.1 Limulus polyphemus
GCAGACATAACGCTGTGCCACTGGGGGGGGGGGCTTTGTCAAAGTTACATCCACCTTTGACAGACGGAAGATCCGTCCGTGTCTGGATGATTCATCATAGCTAATTTGGGGACAGTATTTTAATTTGTCGAACAAACAAGGCTTGGTTCGTGTGTTTTTTACTGAAAAATTAGTAACAGGCATCTTGAAGGATTTTCTAGAATACTGATTCATGAAAGAGATCGGGACACAATCTTTTAAAATCACCTCAGAAAAAAATTATTTTTATCCACGTTTTGTATTCACTGCTAATAAACTAAATTAATTACAATAGTGCAAAAATATAAAAAAAAATTATTGTTGCTAATAGGATGTTTTCTTCGAGGTGAAATCTTGGCAAGATGATGAAACACCTTAAATTTCACATCAATCTAAACGTTCTTTGTGAGTATGAGATGCTAAACTAAAATATCATAATTTTTAATCAAAGATATTTTCACATATTTACAAAGTCAATGTATATAAATTTCCTGCTTTTTAATCACAAAAAATTCACATTTTGTCACTTAAGTGGATATTTCTTGAATAATATTACTTTGTCAGATATATCACATAATCCAGTTAGTATCACATTTCTATGGCTGTGGCCCTTTTTGCCTCCAAGTATATATAACTTTCACCAAGTTGTAACCTTAAAAACTAGAAAAGTTTAATTCAGCTATTGTACCTGGTAATCATTTGTGTGTGTGTGTGTGTGTGTGCACAGGATTTCAAGTTAGAACAGCAATTTATTCTGCCCCAGTAGCTTAGTGATAAGCTTGAGAGCTTATAACATTAAAATTCGTTGGTTATTCCTACAGTTGGCACAGCCTATTGTGCAACTTGAAGTGTGTGTTGTTTTTGTTGTTTTTTAAACGACTTATTTCACAATAGGTTTCCATACTTGAAAATGAATCGAGATGAAAATACTTAAACAACTATTAAGTTCTGGCATTTTTTGCTATATTGAAACGAATAGCTCCACAATAACAGGGAAAAAACAACAGAACTGAACTGTCAGACAGTATAGTGATTAGAAGGGAGGTGAACAATAACCATGGAAATGCCGAAGTTCACGGTTGAACAGGTCTTTATTAAGTTCAAACAGTTACAAGTTGTTGCTAAACTTACATGGTCAGCAAGACAAAATTGGACGCTTTATGGTATCGGATTCCAGCTTCACAGACACTTGACTTGCTTTCCTTCCCTTGGATGGATCAAAACTAGAGCTACATTGTTAAAAATAAGATAACAATATACCGAGATTTAACTTCAAACAGGAAGAAAATGTTGCTTTTCTAGCTTCCTTCAATTACGCAAATACATTTGGAAAATCTTGCCAATAACTAAAGGTCAACTTTCAAGTTAAAATATCCAAGCAATCCAATTAAAACACTGAGATAGCATAGAATTGGCTGTAAACGGGAATGTGCGTTGAAACAGCTAAAGAACTGCCGAATTTTTAATATTATAGAATTATAATTATACAAGGTAGGCCCTATATTCAGAATATCGTAGTTAATTTCTGAATCCTTCTAACGTCCGCATTTATACCTCCCAACCATTAGCAAATAAAGCCTCATAATCTTTGTATGTGGTCTAATACTTCTTGATCAAGGGCAGGATTAAATTGTTTTGTGCGTTAAAAGTCTATTTAACTTTGTAAGATACGAAACTCAAGCAAGATCAATGACGGGTCTTTAAGAAATTCATTACGAAGAAACCTGGTGCTGCTTCGGCCTTCAAAATTTAAAGGTTGTAATTTATTGATAAATACTTATAAAATAAAATGTCGCTTGTACAACTTTTTTAAAGATATTAATTTTTTTCTTTCTGATTTAGCTGTAAATATGAAATTACATGCTACAATGACAATAAAGTAAGGATTTTTTTTCATTCACTAACTATCCATTTATTTTAGCCTTTAACGCAAGACCCAATAAAAAAAAGCAGCATCCGAACTATCAAAAGACCAGACTAAAATAATAACTAATAAAGAAGAATCACTTGTTTAACCAAATATCTTAACATTTTACCTAATGTTCAATGAAAATGTAGCATGCTATCGCCAATGGCTGAATTTCAGATGTGTGTTTTGTTATTATAATATTTTCTAAGTTCATGCTGACTGTAAAAAAAAATTATGAATTCGCTTGAGGCTAAAAAACAGAACTTTGAAATATTATATTACGTGTTCAATTACTCCAAGTAATGTGACTAAACATTTGAGTTTCATAATTCGAGATGTCACTGAACCAAGGGTGACGCTACAAAGAGGCTCCAAGGGTTGGAGAACTAGTACGTATTCTGGTTCTGGGTAACACAGCACTAAACAAAGGTAACCATGATTAAATATTAAGGTTTCACGAGATATATGCCACTGCATTTAAAGTGACTAAACACTAAGGTAACCATAATCAAATATTAAAGATACACAAGGTAGATACCGCTGCATTTACAGTGACTAAACACTAAGGTAACCATAATCAAATATTAAAGATACACAAGGTAGATACCGCTGCATTTACAGTGACTAAACACTACAATTCCATAAGGTCGTGACCATAATCAATTAAGGTTTCACTATAACGTTCCTAGTGTAAATATCACCACGTTAAGAATGGCTAAACACTAAGGTTTCACAAGGTAACCATGATTAAATACTAAGGTTTCAATGCACTAACGATGACTAAGATCCCACAATGTAAATATCACTGCTTTAATGTTAACTGGCATTAAGGTCTACAAAGTAACCATAATTAAATATTAATATTTCCCAAGATTGATACCACTGCATTAACGATGACTAAACACTAAACTTCCACAAGGTGAATACCACCGCTTTAACAGTGGCCAAATATTGAAATTCTACAAGTAAGACTTTGTTGCGAAATATATTTTAGTTGTTAAGCTAAGACTTTAATAATGGTATATAGACACAGTATGCCGAAACGAAACAACGAATTTAATTAAATATTTCATGACTTCGGTTGCATAAATGTTATTAAATTTTAAGTCAGATTAAGTGATTTAAGTTTTCAAACGGGTAAGTCAAGTGTACAAGAAAAATTACATACTTCATCCCACGTACCAAACCTGGCCTAGTGGTTAGCGTGCCTGGACTTGTTCATGCGAGAGGCCAAGATTCGCGTCCCGTTGCTGCATAAATGTACTTCATACTTTGGACGAGTTGATGTGCAACATGGGTGCTATTTACGAGGTGCCTTCTCTGTAGGCTATCAGCTCAATATTAGGAATAGCTATATTCCGATAAGATTTGTGTACCTTTGTGCAACAGTTCTAAACAAACAAACTTCCTGCTTCACAAGCGTTGTTTGTAAACCGCGTCTCTCAAGTATTGTACGTGGCTATTATTTATCTTATATGATCTTGCTTTTTCTTCCTTTAGGTATGTACAATAATGGTAAATTATTGAGCTAGTAATGCATTTTTGTTTAAGAAGTATATTGGAAACTTTTACCCCCTCCTTTTTTTTTTACTTGTAATTTAACAACGTTGCAGGTCACAATAAAAACCGTAATTAGTGAATTCATACCTTTTTCTTGTGTTAGCATTTTGGTATAAACTCGTTAACTAAGATCTAACCGTACATTAATTGATCTTTATTAAATGTGCTAAATGAATTGATAATATCACGCAGAGTTATTTTGGATCCACAGATATCTTTGTTTGCTTAAGCGCAAAACTGCATAATAGGCTATCTGCGCTATGTCCATCACGAGGATTCGAATCCCAAATCTTAGCGTTCCAAGTTTTGTAAAATTACCGCTTACCCTACCGACGTGACTTCTAAGGTTTCATATTATAAATGTAATGATTACGTTAGCGTTAACCGTGATTATTTTTTCGTAAAAATTTACGAAATGTAGCTCAGAATTGTTATGTAATTTTCCATAAACTTATGCGTTTTACATCTTCCTTTAAATCAGAAACAATTTGTATAAAGCAAACTACCTTTCACTTGTGTGATGAATACTTTTTGCTTGCTTGACACAGTGTAAAATTTTCATAATATCCTTAAATATTCTAAAATGATAACCTGTGGATGTGGTCAACTTGATCGGAATATTTTTTTTATCATACCACTAAAATATATGTCAAGTGAAAACCATCAACAATGACTCTGCTTTCTCGAACACGATTTGGTAATTTGTTCTTAATTTAATACAGATGAATAAGACAATCTTTTGTTTGTTTGTTTTTTGTTTTCCTGTTATCTATTTAAAAACCATAATTTTCAGTTTTGTGACATGTCAGTAAGACAAATCTTAAGCTTCTTGTTCTTGGATCATTTCAAATTTATTATAAAAACTTGTTTAAGATAGGTAATATTTATGTTTTTATTGGCACTTATAATGGCTGGGCAACACTATAACCCATTTGTTTCACTTTTTGAAGTCGTCTTTACTTATTATATCCCTCGAAGGAAAAAGAAAACTATGATTACGACAAACACATCTGTTGTTGACAGGGTGAAAATTATCAACCTTAAGGGTAAAAGTGTAGAACAAATAAAGTTTCGCAATTATGCTGTATATCAAATTGCAAAGAAGGGATAAAACATCAAGTTCTAAAGAAGGAATAAAATAAGATATAGCATTTGCACTTTTTCAGAGAGGTGCATTTAGAATAATCGAATAATTTATAGTTCACGTCCTGTTGCTGCAGAAATACACTTCACGATTTGGGGTCGTGAGTGCACTATAAGAGTTATGTCAAATCCAACAATTCTATCAGGCAGGAGTAACTCAAGACTTGGCGGTGAGTACTATTAATTAGTTGCCTTCCCTCTCAGTTCAAAATTAGGGACGGCTTTGCGCAGATAACTCTCGTGCGCAAAAGTTCAAAACAAACAAGTTTAGAGTTTGAAACGTTCTTTTAAATGATAAAAACATCTCTAATGCACTAAATAGTTAGTACAACAGTAGAGAATGAAGCTTCTTTATGTGGCGATATCGAATCTTTAATATCATATTTACTATATAGCCAAACATGTTGCTATCTCTGTGACCAAATCTTTCATATCTGATTATAAGAGGTGGGATTAACCAACATCAGTTTGTTTGCTTATTTTAAGTTCAAATCTCTACAAGATTGAACTCCAACTTACAGCGTCCTAAGTGCTTAAGAGGGGAAACAAACTAATTTAAAATAATAAATTTAATATTCTTGGATCAGAAGCAAAGCCTTATAAAATTTGGTTTTATCATTATCAGTTTTGAAAATTACTTAAATCGTTAATGACAACAATTCCATTCGTTCATCGCTATGTTGGACTGCGTGATAAGAAGTTAGGCTGTGTCTTTACTGGGGCTTGCCTAAGAAATAATGAGACAATTTCCTTTATCTGATCCTAAAATAAGAAAAAAATTGATTAAGTTAAATAGCACTAAAAGCTTTGTAATTTTCTGTAATGTCATGCAATGATAGCCAAGGTAATTGTAATAGCTCATGACTGGATCATATGCTGAGATTGGTTGATTTTTAGCACGCCACATACCATGCCTGGAACGTTTTCAAACTTCAACAGTCATGATTCGGCAGAAAATAAAAAGCTATTCCCAGTTTGTTTTAACCGTAAATTTTCTAGAATGTGATATTTCTATAAGAGGCTAATTCATCATAGGTAAAAACAACAACATTGATTCGTTAATGATATTTTGTACTGAAGCAATAACGAGCCCTTCTCATACACGTGGACAATGAAAACAATTATTTTGTTTAAAATTAATTTGATATGCAAATCTCCAATAGCACTATTCTATCATAATAAACCTTATCTAAGTAGCGCTGGTATACTCTGAAATTTAAACGGTGTACGACGTTAAAGTGTGGTTCGTTTGAAGGTTAAGAATTGTTGTTTTCGTATCATTGTATGATTTGTTTAAAGAGAGAGATTTTCGTTTTGCCAGGAACAATCTATAGTAATATATATACTTAGATTTGAACACTTTAAAATAAGCGCACTATTAATACTATTATTTCAGTAACGGGGTTTAAAGGTTCTGGGTTTGAGAGCTGAAAATAAAGTAAATGCACTTTGCATTAAAACATAAGATACTGGTTATAGTTTTAACTTCACTAACTGCTGCAAAGCTGTCTTTTGTAATCCGAAGTTTCGTAAATTATTAAACTTAAATACGAAAACAACCTCAGAATATACATTTAATAAGTGACCTTAAAACCATTTCTAGTTTACCATATTTAACTCACAACTTAAAAAAACGATTAAACTGTATTAAAAGATAAAAAATAATTTAATCCTGACAATCTGTTAATTAATTTCTGTAAACAATATTTTGTTGAATTTTCCATCGTCGCTTTATGCAAACAAGTAAATTTGCATATCTTAAGTCATCATTTCCTCATACGTTTGAACAAGTCATACTTGGTACATGCAACCTATCTTTAATTTAAATAGTATACAGAATAGATATTAATATTTTATAATTATTATGACCCCTGAAGAAGACGGACCCAACCATAGAAAGCGCTAGGCCTATATCGTGTTTAATTTTTGTTATTAACATATTATAAATAATATCTTTTATGGTACTTATGTTCGGATACCATTTTCTGTCAGTGTTTCTAGTGCAAGAAAAATTAGCACGCATCTTATAACGTTTACTAACGACTTAACTGCTTGTATATTATAAAAGTTAAGCTTAGTTCAATATTTTAAGTGATAATCACTCAGAAGTGATTATTCATTATCAAACTAAACGATAACTATTCATTGTCTTTCATGTCAGTTGGAATTCTTTAATCTTGTTAAGACCACTACTACACCTTGCGTAGTTGAGGTTATCGTAATGGTATGGGAGAAAATAGGAGGCTGGCCTCAATTGGCGTATTTCCTTCTGGTGGTGGTCCATCAGTTAACTTATTAATAAGAGCCTACCGGCGTCTTAATGACAGTGCGTGAAGGAGACGGATAAGTAAATGTGCTAGTTGGGTCTATGCAGGTCTTTACAAGTTTCGCTTATCGCTAGTCAAGTGCTGGGCTAGTTTTATCGGCCATATCCTGTTCAGCTAACGGTTTCTGCTGGCTAGCATTTAGCTAGGAATTTAAGACCTGCTGATATGCTGGTAGTTCCCCAGGTTCGGTGGGGTTGATTCCATTAGAGTAACTCCTTTTATCTTCACTCAATCAGAGTTAGATATCTCGAAATGGCACCGTGACTAGTTAAACTTTCATCTAGGGACACTCCCGGTTTATTTAGGATAAAGTATGTCTCGGTGATACAAGGTCTAGAGTTTCCGTGCTCAGCGTCACTGCAATCGCCATAAGCTCGCGATGTCCATGTCTTCGGGCAATGCTGGACCGTCTACAAGTTTCATTTAGCTGGGGTCTAGGGTGGTAGAGGGTGGAGAGGAAGAAAGGAAACACCCCTGTCCGCCCACCCAAGAAGACTGACGAATTAATTAGAATGAGTTTCTAGTCATCCGCTGCGGTATACTTTGAAGCTAAACAAACAGCCAGTTACCTGAGAATTATTTTGTTAATCACCCTGTCAGTGTGTGGTTACTGTTCCAGGTTTGGCAGGCCCACATTCCTTCACTAGGACGTTCTTATGTGTCTTCTAGTGTCAGCTAACGTAAACGGCACCATCAGCGGCTTCCTTGTGATGTTATAACGATATATTCTGTGCACATGGCAACCCTTAGGCAGACTCTCCTCTGCTTTATTGTTTTCCTTCGGCCATGTATTGTGAATAGGCCAAAATATTCCCTTTGTTTCCCGCTCAGTCTTCCTTCGTATTTGCCTGAAATCTCACGAAAACACACTGTTCATCTCAAGGCAGGAAAACCAGTGTGGCGATAGGTGTGATCTGTCAATCTTGATTTTAAGAACGTTGTGCATCGTCTAAAAGACAGGTTAGCTTTTATTTTTCAATCAGGATCCAAACCTGTTTTCATTTCAAACTATTGGCTATCTTGTTACTTATTTTTGCTCGACTTTGAATCATCTGTAAAATGTTTTAAACACCAAACATAAATAGCCTAACCGTTTAGGAAGGGCTATTTATAAGAGTAAGGAACTAGCTATGTTCATTTACATTTTTGACTTTCACGGAATACAACTCCCTTCTTCACTTCAGAAAATGTAAGTTATCCTAAATACAGAACGTAAATTCAGAAAAAATTATGTTCTCTAAATAAAGGGCCTGTATTCTGAAAATGTTACTTCCTCAAGATATAAGACTAAACTTTGAAAAGTGTTACCTTTCACACGATAACAGACCCATCTTCATAAAATCTAACTTCTGTACATAGCTTATTACAGAAATAATCATCACTTCTTTGGATATAAGAATTTGCATTAACAAAACCCTTTCCTCTCACTTCCTAATATACAAGATATAACATCAAAGAACAATCATACAACTGAAGGGCATAGAACAGGATTTCCTGGATCAACAGCAAAGGTTTCCATAACTTATCTTTCTTAGATAAAAGACCTCACCAGAAAAAATCTTATCCTTCTTTCCTAAGACACAGGATCAAATTTTTAAAAAAGATTTATACATTTATATGACACAAAAGTCATTCCAGAAAAAAAAAATCATTCCTTCCCTCTGTAGAGATTTTAACTATGTAAATTTTAAATTTACTAAAATAACATGTCATTTAAACAATTTCCTCTTCCACTAGATACAGAACATAGCTTTAGAACATCTCATCTTCAATATGTATATAATATAACTTCATAAAAGTCTTACTTCTACCAAGTATAGCAACTAGCTTCAGAAAACTTACCTACACTAAATACAGGATCTAACATCAGAAAACTTACCTATACTAAATATAAGATCTAACATCAGAAAACTTACCTATACTAAATACAAGATCTAACATCAGAAAACTTACCTCCACTAAATACAAGATCTAACATCAGAAAACATACCTATACTAAATATAAGACTTAACTTAAGAAGGATCTTGCTTACAGTAAATACCAAAACTACCTTCAGAAAACCTTACCCTCAATAGAGTTTGAAGCTAACTCGAAACCCTCACTTCAAAAGCACCTCTTTCAGAAGAAACATTATTTTCGATACAGAACCTAACAACAAAACATATCTTGCATTCCTTTCATATAGGATATTTTCTGTTGTTAGGTTTTTATGAAAGGAAGGTAAGATATTTTCTGTTGTTAGGTTCTATATGAAAGGAATGCAAGATATTTTCTGTTGTTAGGTTCTATATGAAAGGAATGCAAGATATTTTCTGTTGTTAGGTTCTATATGAAAGGAAGGTAAGATATTTTCTGTTGTTAGGTTTTGTATGAAAGGAATGTAAGATATTTTCTGTTGTTAGGTTCTGTATGAAAGGAATGCAAGATATTTTCTGTTGTTAGGTTTTGTATGAAAGGAATGCAAGATATTTTCTGTTGTTAGGTTCTATATGAAAGGAAGGTAAGATATTTTCTGTTGTTAGGTTCTGTATGAAAGGAATGATAGGAATAATACCTTATTTGAAAAGCTGTACCTCCACTAGATATAAGAAATAACCTCAGCAAATCTTACCTCCCTCAATATAGGAGAACTTGAGAAAAATCCTCCTTTTTTTATTAGCATGAAACCTAACTTAAAAAAATATTTATATATTTCCCCCTTCCTTAGATGCAGTATTAAAATTCACCTCCATTAGATGCAGGACCTCATTTCAGAAATATCTCACCTCCAATAGATATAGAATCTAACTTTCAAAAATCTCACTTCCCAATAGTAATAGGACCTTACTTGGAAAATTCTACCTCCATTATATATTGGACATAAACACAGAAAAAATATTACCTTTACAAGCATAAGTATTTACTTCATATATTCCTGTCTTCACTGGATACAGAACCAAAGTTCATACAAGTATCTTTCATTACATATAGAACCGCATCCCCTATCCCCTCTTACACCTTAGATACAGGATATAACTTCAGAAATTCTTACCTCTGATAGATATAGCACTTCACTTAAGAAAAATATTACATCTCCTAAATACAGGACGTACATTCTGAAAATCTGATATTATTGCATACAGTGTCTTGCAATAGTATTCACCTTCCTGCAAGGTTTCCACATTTTGTTGCTGTCTGAGCTCGCAACTATGAAACTTTCAAATGGGGCTTTATATTTAGAAACTACACAATCTACTTGAAACTGAGTAAGGTAAAACAACGCCGATATTATGTAAGTGAGTTAGATTTTTAAAGAAAATTAGAATATTCTCAATTGTATAAGTTTTCAACCCCTTTGCTACGACAACCCTACATCAATTCAAGTGCAAAAGATTAGTTTGAAAGGTCACAGAATTAGTGTAACGGTCTCTGTTTATGTGTAATTAAAGTGGTTTAACTTGATTTTAGAGTAAATGCATTTGTTCAAGCCACAACTCACATAGTGATACGATAAACCAAGTAACTTTCCAAACAAGTCAGGGATAAAGTGGTAGAGAAGCACAGATAAGGATAATGTTACAAGAAAATTTAAAAATCGCTGATTATCCCTTTGAGTACGGTGAAGTCCACCATTAAGAAGCGGAATATGCTTCATACGACCCAGTCACTACCCAGATCAGGCCGCCCTTCCAAACTAAACAGTGGGACAAGCAGGAACTGGTTAGGGATGTAACTGTAAAGCCAACAGTGACTCTGAAAGACCTACAAAGTTCCATGCCTGAGACGACAGTCAGTGATCATACTTCGACATTATCTCGGTCCCTACACAAAGCTGGTCTGTATGGGAGAGAGGCAAGAAAGAAGCCATTACTGAAAACGAATCATCTTAAATCTCGTATGGAGTTTGCGACAAAGCATTTAAATGATATTGCAGACATGCGGTAGATGTTTTGTGGTTAGACAAGACAAAAATTGAGCTTTTTGGTCTAACTTCAAAGCGTTACATCTGGCGCAAGCGCAACACAGCACATCACCCATTTAACACCATCCCAACCGTCAAGCATGGTGGTGGTAGCATCATGTTATGGGGACGCTTTTCATCAGCAAGGACTGGGAAGCTTGTCAGGATTGAAGAGAAGTTAGATGGTGTAAAGTACAGGCGATCCTAGAGGAAAATCTGCTTGAGTCAGCCAAGAATCTAAAACTGTGTCGAAAATTCACATTTCTTCAGGACAATAACCAGAAGCACAAAGCCAAATCTACACTGGAGTGGTTTCAAAAGAAGAAAGTGAATGTCCTGGAGTGGCCCAGTCAGAGTCCTGACTTGAATCCAATAGAAAATTTATAGCAAGACTTGTAGATTGCAGTCCATCAAATCCCCTACGAACTTGTCAGAATAGGATTAATTTTGCCAGGAAAAATGGGCAAAAATTACACCACCCAATTGTGCAAAGCTGGTAGAGACCTATCCAAAAAGACTCATAGCAGTGACTACTACCAAAGGTGCTTCTACCAAGTATTGATTTAGGGGGGCTGAATACTTATGCAATCAGCGAAGTTCAATTTATATATTTTCTTTACAGGTTTTGCTGACATTCAACCTTCTTCACACATAACAGTGATAAGTTCGATCATTAGTGTTTTGAATGAAAGCAAGTTCATTAAAAGAACTCTTTAACTTATTTGTATTTCATCAAAATGTGACATTAATGGTAGGGGTGAATACTTTTGCAAGGCACTGTACGGAAGTTAATTTCAAAACTCTTCAAGGTATATTATTTCTTTACTGAATAAAGACCTCATTTCAGAAAAAAAAATAATCCTACATTTTGCAAAAGCCCTCTTTTAGAATCACGACGTAACTTCAGTAAATTTTACTTTGACTTAAGGTAAGAAAATCTTAAATACATCAAATATAATGTTTTACTTGCGAAAATCTTACCTCAGCCAAAACTAGAATCTCATTTCATAAATTGTTGCCGCCACTGAACGTAAAATATTAATTCTGTTTTTTCCACATATATACTCTTGTATAATGTTTATACTTTCTCAAAATCTGGCGTAGTTCTTAAAACACTATCCATTGTACAGTTCTTTTTTTTGGGGGGGGGGGGCTTTTCTTGCGTGTGTATTTATTTTTGCATTACAGTGTTTTAATAATATCGCTCGTATCTCTACAACTAATACTGTTTTGAAGAAAAAATATTTTATTACATGTGTATTTGCCTTTGTTCTTCGTGAACATTGTATTTCTTAAATCAAGGTTCAGTAATGGAATTAAACTATTTACACTATCAACAGCTATTCTATTGCCACCTCTCTCGCTTGTATATTATTGTTATAACCGGGAAAGTGGTTCAGCAGTTTTTTATTTTTTTGTTCTATTTTCATAGGCTGTGACAAACATTAGACAAGTGTGACCTTTAACTGAGAATAATGTAGTTTGCACAATTCAAGTCTTGTAGTCCTACTTCTCCGCTCTTTA
This sequence comes from Limulus polyphemus, assembly GCF_000517525.1. Taxonomy (NCBI): domain Eukaryota; kingdom Metazoa; phylum Arthropoda; class Merostomata; order Xiphosura; family Limulidae; genus Limulus; species Limulus polyphemus. The sequence continues at coordinate 179,969 of NW_013666437.1, forward strand.
ATTTATATTATGTCCTATACTAATATGTACCACCATAATTTATATATGTATACATTGCTTTTGAAATAGTAAATTATATGTATTCATATCTACATATACACATGTACATGTATATAGATACAGCAGACAGCTTGGGAACTCTCGCCCACGTGTTTCGGCATAATTATTCCAATGTCAATGGTGTAGTTCCATGTGCACGTGCTGCTCTCAGAGTCGTAGATGTAACTGTAACTTCTTAGGGTAAAATATGGATCATTATTCTTGTGACTGATAATCAAATGCATCTCAGGGAAATTGAGCACGGCTTTCTTGCCGGATGAAATGATCCAAGTTAATTGGAAAATCAGCCTGAGGTGCAAAACTTTGATAGGCCAAAATTGTGTAGTGTATTAACTTAGGCAGAGGGCGTCTCGAGAAAACGAACTTCCTAAATATAACAGGACCTCCGGTAAGTCTCTTTCTCGTTAGAATATTACTAATACAAAATGGGTTAAAGGTCATTTTAACTAAGCTGGGATGAACGGCAGCGATTACTGCTGTATAGGTAGTAAACTGACTTCCGGTTTAAATGAAACAAAAAAAATGCGAATTTTAGTTTTAAGACAGTTTTATGTCTATAAAAGTACTTTACGGGAATCGAAGTACTGGTAGATAAGAACAAATCGCAAAACGTGTGTCAGGTGAACTTTTGACTTTATATTAAATACATCATAATTGGATATAATTTGATTGTCGCATTTTTGTATATATGATAACTCCTTATGTGAGCTTTCATTTATTGAATAATGTCAGTAAAGGCAAAGCATGTTTTAGATTTATAAATAATATCCAACTCGAGAACTGAAGTTGTGATATTATTCAAACTTCCCATAATGATGTTTGCATTCTTGAATAATTTGTCCAAACTCATTGTACAATAACAAACAACCAGTGTTGATTCTGTTGTTACATGACTTGCTCAGTCTCGTTTGTTTATGTTTTGAGTTTATCTGTTTTATTTTTGAAGAAGGCATTTAAACCAATGCAACTGTATTTGTTTGATCTGGTACAAGCGGTAAGTAAATTTTCTGTACAGATGTTTTATGTTTCTTGTTTGTCACAGAGAAAATAAATCCCATTAATTTTAACTTAATGCTTAATAACAACTTTACCTTGTTTAAAATCAGAGTTGTTAAAAAAGGTATCCATTCTATCGCACATGGTATCAAGCCAATTCGTGAATTTGTTACACATTTTTGATCTTCTGTTAATTGATCAGCTCCAGATGTTTTGTTATTATACAGTTTTTAAGTATGTTCTTACATTTACTAACCAGCTACACCTGTTATATCATAATGCAAAAGTTGAGTATGTTGCTACATTTACTAATCAACTACAGCTGTTATGTTATGATACAAAAGTTGAGTATGTTGCTACATTTATAATCAGCCACAGACATTATATCATAATGCAAAAGTTGAGTATGTTGTTACATTTACTAATCAACTACAGCTGTTATGTTATGATACAGAAGTTGGGTGTATTGTTACATTTACTAATCAGCTATAGATGTTATATCATATTACAAAAGTTAAATGTGTTGTTACATTTATTAATCAGCTATAGATGTTATATAATACTGCAAAAGTTGAGTATGTTGTTACATTTACTAATCAGCTACAGCTGTTATATTATGATACAAAAGTTGAGTATGTTGTTACATTTACTTAATAATCAGCTACAGCTGTTATATTATATACAAAGTTGAATATGTTGTTACATTTACTAATCAGCTACAGCTGTTATATTATGATACAAAAGTTGAATATGTTGTTACATTTACTAAATCAGCTACAGCTGTTATATAATACTGCAAAAGTTGAGTATGTTGTTACATTTACTAATCAGCTACAGCTGTTATATTATGATACAAAAGTTGAGTATGTTGTTACATTTACTAATCAGCTACAGCTGTTATATTATGATACAAAAGTTGAGTATATTGTAACATTTACTAATCAGCTACAGATGTTATATCATACTACAAAAGTTGAGTATATTGTAACATTTACTGATCAGCTACAGATGTTATATCATACTACAAAAGTTGAGTATATTGTAACATTTACTGATCAGCTACAGATGTTATATCATACTACAAAAGTTGAGTATATTGTAACATTTACTAATCAGCCACAGATGTTATATCATACTACAAAAGTTGAGTATATTGTAACATTTACTAATCAGCCACAGATGTTATATCATACTACAAACGTTGAGTATATTGTAACATTTACTAATCAGCCACAGATGTTATATCATACTACAAAAGTTGAGTATGTTGTTACGTTATTTTATCAGTTTCAGTTGTTATCTGACACTATTGTACAAATGTTGAGGATAACGCAATGTAAAATTATCAGCTATAGACGTTTTCTGATGTAATTGTACAAATGTTGAGTATTCTTGTTAGGTTATTTCATCAGATACAGATGTAATTTAGTGTCATTGAACATATGTTGAGTTGAATACGTTGACTGATCGGTCACAGATGGTATCTTTCAGCATTTTCGATCAAGGTCTTAGTTTTGAATTAACATGCACAACTAAACGGCTGTAGAAGGTCGATGTGAAGAAAACGTGTATTTGTAGTTCTTAATTAATAATGATTACATACGACTCACGACTCTTAAAGAAAGGTGACTTTACTACTTCATATCAATATTCTTTCGGCCCCTTCTGTATACTTCTCCGACAGGAAGGGGCCTCTTGCTATTTGTGTATTTTATAAAACATTATTTACTCACATGCTTACTTCTGTCGGCAGAGTCAGTGTCAGAGCCTCAGTTCCTATACTTAGTTACTTCATGAAGTGGTCAGTTCTGTATGTTTAAGTACTATACTTCATATTAGGATAGAGCCAAAAGACAGATAGGTTAAATATGATATGCAAGAAGACCCATCTCCTGACCAGGTGGTCTCATAACAAGACAGTTCAACAGAAGAAGAAGGTGGAAAGGAAAGAAAAGAATAAATAAGGGTCAATCCTATAAATCTGGCAAACAAGAAATGACATGGATAAGTTTACTGGAAAATATCTTATCTTGATGGTTCGATATTCCTTTGTGGAATTTTTATATAATAAAGTCCTGTCTTAAATTTGTGTATCCTCAAACAAGTCTTATATAGAAGTTCATAACATGTTGCAAATTATTTGATTAATTATATTCGTGTTTGAAGTGTGTGTGGTAGAATTTTTTACATTTCTGTTTATTTATATTTTCAAAGTTATATACTCTTTGTCTACTCATATTTGAAGAGACTGTTAAATTTTATTTTCCTTTTTTAGTTGTGGACGAAATGCTTTTAGAAGTGCATTGTAGTAAAATAGCTCACATTTTTTAAAATCCCTCACTAGAAGTAGATGGATCAACTGTTGAATATCTTTGGAACTTAAGAGATGAAGATGGAATATCTAAGATAAGCAATAATGATTTTTTATTAAAGCAAAATTTCATATTTGAACATCCTTAGAACATGATAGATCAAGTTTCTAAACTAAACAATCGTGAATTTTCTCTCTAAAACAGAATGTTGGTATTATGAAGATCCTTAGAATTTAATAAGTCAAGATCGAAGGTCAAAAGCACAGATTAATGAAAATTTTAATTGAAGCGAAAGGATTCTTAGAGACTGATAGATCAAGATCAAATTTCAAAAATATGCAGTGATAAAGTTTTCCGTTAAAACAGAAAGTCCGGGTTTTGAAAACTCGTGGAACTTAATAGGTCAATGTTAGCACTAATTAAGTTTATCATTTGAATATCTTCAGTGAGATGAAACAAGGTCATAAACAATGTTCCCTCTAATTTCTCCAATCAATGTGCGGAATGAATTTTTCATGTGCACCAGTATCAAGGCAATGTGCGGATGTGCGCTATCAGTTTTTTTTTTTTGTTGTTGTTGTTGTTCTTTTTAGGGGCTGGGTTTTAGGCCATCGGCCCTATTGGATCATTAGGCGTTGCAATGCTACTAGTTGGTTATTTGGGTTTTAGGCCTATCGACTGCCAGGGTCATTAAGGCCGTCAACGTGTTGAGACTCTTCATCATTACTGAGGATGTGCGCGGCTGGAATAATATAGTGCGCGGCACTTGACTGTTTGTTGTTCAGCCGCGCAGCTTAGAGGAAACACTGGTCAGACTCGTAGAGATCATGTTCAAACGTGAAAGCCATTGAAAAGATAAATTACCAATTGGATTTATGCCTTACGTTTTTTGCATTATGTAGAATTTAGCACACTTTACTTGGTTATCAACTTTAATTTTAATTAATTAATGACTTTTTGAAATATAGAGATTCGCTTAGCTGTTATTTAACCAAATGATCTGCTATGCCTAAGCTCCCCAGTGGTACAGCTGTATGTCTGCGGACTTACAACGCTAGCATCCGGGTTTCGATACCCGTGGTGGGCAGAGCACAGATAGCCCATTGTGTAGCTTCGTGCTTAATTACAAACAAACAAACAAGCTACGCCTAAAATTTTGTTCAAGAGGTTAGCTCTGTGTTTTAATGGTTTCAACAATTATTTTAGTATTACCTATAGTATATTAGGTTTATATATATTTAATATAATATACTTACTAAAGCTGTTGTGTAAATTTGCAAGTTAATCTAAATTAATTGAATAGTTTAGAATCAGTAGGGCTTCTCACAATTTTTCATTGAAAATATATATATGTTTGTTTTAGCCCTATATGATATATGAAGAGTTTTGGAGTTTCAAATAAAGCTGTTAAACAGGAATATAATCAAATTGGCCCAACTCCCAGTAAGTTTAGCGCTGATGCGGGAGGCGAAAGTGTGTATTTTCTTTGAAGCTTCGTATCTCTAATTATTGTATGCAAAAGTTAACTCAATGGGTAATTCTCTAAAGTTCGATTTTTTATTATAGTTTTGATTGAAATAATAAAAAAAAATTCTCCTATTCAAAAACTAGGTTTAAAAGAAGTAACTGTTTCCCCCTTTATCAGAAAATAAAGGTTTAAGTGAGGTTTGAGAAATCAAATAGATAATTATTAATAAGAACTACTGAGTGAAAGTAAACAAGAATCTATAACAAATATCAACAACACTGTATCTGCTATATCCAGTGCAGACGAGGACTTTCGCCCAATACCAGCGCTCTTCAGGACGGCTGGATTGAAACAGACATTGTAGTGGTTGAGTCATTATTACTTTGCGAAGAGTAATGTTCTATCAATCTTCTATTACTCCATTCAACGCCAAAATTAGTTATTTCAACTTCCGTCGCTGATAAAAGAACCAAAATTCAAGTTGTCGAATGACAAGAAAATTGCCAAATATAATACCACTTCAGATTTACTAAGCAACAATTAACGCAGGTAAAAAACCCACAACTTTACACTCTTAGACTTTTATAACACCGTCAGGGATCATTGTAATGCAGTTACTCCAATATCAACGTGAATCTTGGTATTTATTTTTCGGTCGAAATAAAAGTACTCCAGTGTTAAAGACTTATAGCTGAAAAACATAAATCTCTCTCATTGAGTTTTTTACTTGTTTGTAATTTGACAAAACCAACGTCGAAATTTTGTTTTATTTGTATTTACTTCAAAACCGATAGAGGGCGCCAACATTAAATTCAGATCTTGCTATAAAGATAATCCATTATGTGTGCGTGTATGAGTGGCTGATTCGATTACTGTAAATTTCTATGGTAACCGAAAGCTTTCAGATGGTGTACATCGGCTATTTTGTTTTAGAATTATTGTCCGAGAAGGGGGGGATAAAAAAAAGCCATAGAAATTGGGCACATTTCCATATTTTTATACACTTTTGGTTTGAACCAATCACAGTTGGCTGCCTCAATTACAGTCATTTTTTCTATGGTAACTTTAAACTGTTCGACGGTGTACATAGGTTGTTTTGGTTTAGGAGTTTTACTTGAGAATGGTGGTTTTAAAAATGTCTTAGAAATAGGGCACATTTCCACTTTTTTATACACTTTGGTTTCATCAATCACAGTTGACTGCCTCGATTACCGTCACTTTTTGTATGGTAACTTGAAACTGTTAGACGGTGCACAGGCTATTTTGTTTTAAGATTTTTGTCCGAGGAGCAAAAAAAAAAAAAGATCCTAAAATAGGACACACTTCTACTTTTTTTTATAGACTTTTGGCTTTGAATTTTAAGACACAAGTACTTAATCAGCTATATGAGTCAATTGTTATTCTCTACAAAGCAAAGTATACAATTGGCATATAATGAGGTCATTAGGGATTTAATAATTACATAAAGAATGAAGAGGAACATTATCTAACATTTTCGATGACGAGGAACCCACTTTGAGACTAATAATGGCTGGAGACGGCTTAAA
>NW_013666437.1:187015-193996 GCF_000517525.1 Limulus polyphemus
TTCTAATGGGGTCGTGGGTGCACTAGTGTGCAATAGACAATCAAATTTCATTATTCAGTTAGGCAAAATAACCTAATAGTTGGCGGTGGGTGTTATTACCTAGTTGTCTTCCCTATATATATGTTGTCTCTTGATCTCTTTATAATGATAAAATCTGGGGAACGATTCTCCACTGTGGATTGGCCGCATATAACTTATTGTGTAACTTTCCGCTAAACAAGCAAAAAATTATGTGTCATTAATCCTTATCCTAGTTCTGGTTTGTAAATTACTTAAATGAAATCGATAATTACATTTATTTAATCTAGTTTAATCCGTCACGATTGGTGTTCAGGAAATACGAACATCCGAACACCATAGTTCTTAAATCCCGAATATTCCTCAAGATGATGATGACTATGTATGTCGTATTCCGACTGACCTAACGAGTCTTGCTATTGGTTCGCCTTCTTCTGATTGATGGTAGAGATAATTCAAGTTAAAAAATAAAAATAACCGTTTTTATTAATTCTTACACTAATTCTGAATTGTAAACGACTTAAATGAAATTGATAATAATTATATTTCACTCTAGTTCACACAATAATAGTTGTTGTTCGTGAAATTGATGATTTAAATAGCACTTGTAGATTACTAGCATCGCCGTTGTTTCCAGCCAGCCTGATAAATTCTGGTATTACGCAAAAGGCCTCATCGGCACTGGATATGGCAGATGTAGTGTGGTTGACTCATTCTTTTTTCCTTTCACTAATAAGATCTTAGAATTCCTTAAAGTTTACTCGCCTTATAGTAATTTGTTAATTTTAAATCGTTCACAAATTCGTCTATTAACAATTTTCTAAGCACAGAATGCCTACCAAAACCAAACAGACAAGCAACCACGTGCACTTTACTTGAAGAAGTAATTTAAACCAAAATGAAGACTAAAATATCATAGCTTTATTGTAAAATTTCGTGTATTTTTTTAATGATTGTAGTTGAGATCAGTGAAACGGTAGTGGCCTCCTAGTGGTTGCGTAGTGTCAGATTATGGATCATAAGATCCAAGGTTTGAAACCACGGTATGCTGCTGAACACGCTCCGTCCTTTTAGCTGTGAGAGCGTTACCATAGTGACAGTCAGTCGTGCGCTATTGGGTTAAGCGTACGCATGTAGGCGGCTGATGCTGCCGACTCGTTTCCCATTCTTTTGTCCAGACCTCTAAATTAGGGACAGTTATGGCTTGAGCCAAGGGGTTGTTAACCCATGCGACGCATAATATGTCGTTCAGGTTTAAAGCACCAAATATCAGCGAACACCAGTCTTTGTCTATTGGTTTTTTTTTTAACCAGTAATATCCCCAATTTATATACGGGTGTAAATCGAATAACTTGCAAGAAATGCATAAATGCAATAAATTTTTGCCGCAGTGCTCATTTTATATATATATATGTATGTTTGTAATTGTTTATTTTGATGCAGACAACAAGTATAATTTAAGTTTTTTTCTTGTTTATTATCACACTTGAAATACATTTGTATTGCAACTAACTCTGTGAATTTTAATGGCATAAGTCAACACAGCGATAAATCTACTTGTGTAATTGTTTTATGCATAAGAACAAAATGCATTTGTGGCTTTCACGTGTCCAAACGTGGGAGTGAACACATCGGTCAGGCCAGCCTTGTTCTGGTATTCAACTTTTTTTTTTTAACTGAGTTTATAGATTCACTTGCGCGTCACTCGAGCTTGTTGCCTGAAGGGTCCAAATCGGAAACAACATCTTTCAAGAGCGAACACCTGCACCCTCTTCGTGTGCACGTGCATGTCGTCTAGAGGTATGGTATGGGAACGTGCAGACAAGCCATCAACCATGCTGCTTAGACGATGTGAAACAACAATTTAGTAGCTGAACAAACACACGCACACACTTTGGTACTGTGATCACCGCACCTTCAGCGACATAGACATTCCAAATAATCAATCACTACTACGCCAGTTACATATGAGAAGAATAGAAGGCATGAGTTAAAATCACATTGACATACATGAACGAACAAATTGTTGTTCAACAGTTGATTTATTGCTCAACAGAATATTTCTTAGCTTATCATTAAAACGAGTCTGAACGGCCAACTTTCCTGCTTTTGGGGCGACATTAAACCCGTTCTTATCATGAACTACTTCCAACATCTAAATGAACAATAACTAACTCAAGAAACGGCGTTGTTTCTATTTCTTTGTACCCCTCATCCTTATCCCCACGACTGTTTTTTCTTCTTGAAATCACGTGACTCTTGACTTTCTCCCGCATTCCACAATGTAGAAGCACGTGCATGTTGGCGCTTGCTAATTATCCTTATCCAAAGTTATCGAGACCTGCCAGCTGGTACTAAGGCTTGTATGTGAATAATAAACCTGTTAGTCCTTAAGGGCTTTCAAAATGATGGCCGTAGGGTTATGGAATGCCACGTCCCCGTTTGATGATTGTTCTTCGCTGGCCGTCTGTTTACTTCATAACGAACAATACTACATTTCTGAAAGCTTCGCGGTTTCATTATAAAAAATTCCTTATTAAGAAGAAAGGCCAACCTAATCTAATGTAAATAGTTCCCGAAGAAAGAAAAAATCGGAAGTTATTAATGAAAGAGCGCATTTTTTTTATTATTCTAACTCTCGTAAGTTTGGTGAATGGTTGGGCCAGATTTTGAAAATGTCAGTTGTTCCAGTCTTATAAAGATGTGAAAAATCTATCAGAATTTATTTCACTTGAATTGTTTTTGCTGACGTGAACTGAAATACAATTTTTAGAATATGGAGGATACCAAATCTGTTTCAAATAACTGTCAATGTAAAAATAGTTAACACAATTATACAAAAAGAGAAAGTGTAGCCAGGAACTTTCAACTAAAACACATTACTGAGATGCAATGAAAGTTAAGTGCACATAAAAATCCACTGAAACGGAAAATACGTCAGATATGACAAATAATCATGCGTCACTTCTCTGTCAATGTACAAATGTTGCTAATGTTTTGAGTTTGTATTACAAAAATTTGGAAGACTCACCACATCCTTACAGTTAATGTCACTACGTTCAGTCACGCTCTATCTGATGGTCATGCATTTTGACAATGGTCTGCAGCGTAGTTTCTATTTCAAAAGGTTCCATCTTAAGAATATCATGTCAAAAGCACACCACTGCTCTCTGCGTGGTTTCCATAAGTCATCTAGTGCACGAGGACGACTGTTTCCCAGCAACTGCTTAAATCGTCTGAATTGTACATAAATGCTTAGGCGTCCAGCGAATTAACCAGCATATCTTTATATGAATAGCATGAATACTCGTTTCATCCTCCACCTATATGAGATGTGGTTGATTGGATACGTCGAAGAAATAATTTGCTTACATGTGACTCATGTCGCTTTTGTAGACAGATATACTTGTTAAATGTGTTGCGTTTTATTGACTGGACCACGTGAACGGCTTTTGGCACTGACCTTTGTGTTCGTGGCTTCTCACCTATACAAGACTTCACACTTTGCTTACTACGTCTGGGATGTGATTTACTGATGGTCTCTTTCTGGATGATCCTAGATCCCCAAGTTCATCCATATTCATTTGTTTTCCAATGCCATTAAGTACTAGGGATATCACCGTCTTGGAAATTATAACTGCCCGAAATAAACACATCTTTATAACTTGAGTGGATGAATGTTTTGCGTCAGAAAGGGCTGTTACATACCCTTCCCAAAAGCGAATAATTTTCGGTGGCATCACACAACCTAGGTAACAAATGTCAAAATGTACTTCTGATACATGCAGTTCCACTGCAACTTTATATCGGCTGTGGTTATCACGTGGCTTGCTCACTTGCATTTCCAAAAGTGTTTGAATATAATATAGTCAAGCCTGTGTATATTATTAAACTAAATTCTTTATGTACAATAGTAGCAATGGTAACTATAACCAGCAGTATAGAATAAAAAAGTAAAGAGCCAAAAATGAAAATATAAGATTTAAATTTAAAAATTCCTTGTTAAGACATCGAGCCCGGTGCAGCTGCATTGCTACTTCCACCTGCCTAAGACTGCTCCTAACAGCTAAATTTGTTTGTTATTTACTTGAGGTAGCAATTACTTTCAGTATGCAATACATTAACGTTGAATTAAAAAGAAGAAGAAAAGGACCGACAAAAATTGATATATTTGCAGTTTCTACTAGTCAAAATACATTTCCTTAACCAGTAATATGAGACGATGTTTTCAATCGTGCTCATTCTGTGATTGAATTAGGGTTAATTTACTGATACCAGATGTTTTGGCCATCATTAATGAAGACAACCTTAAACTCTTGTTTTATACATGTATATGTGGGAAATTCATTATAACGGGGCGGCTTCTTATTTTGATGTAAGGGTCCAACAAACTGAAATCTTGAAGTTTAAACTATGTTTTAATGTTTCTACCAAGAGAACTGACTTATTGAAAAGTTTGGATATTCTAGCTGCTTGATAACGCAAACAGAAATTATACAAATGTGTCACTCTTAGGTGTAACTCACCAAGTGTAATTCTTTTTTCCTTTTTTTTAGTTTATCGTTAATGGAGAGCCGACCTTGAGGGACGACGTTTGGGCACATTTGAGTTTGTCTTCACTGGAACAGAAGATCTGAAGTCAACTCGTACAATAAGACAGATCAGAACCATTCGAAACTTCAGTAGGTTGACAGAATGTAATAAATGGATCACAAAACACTGTTTATTTGGAATTTCGCACAAAGCTACACGAGGGCTATCTGCGCTAGCCGTCCCCAATTTAGCAGCGATAGACTAGAAGGAAAGCAGTTAGTCATTACCGCCCAACGCCAACTCTTGGACTACTCTTTTACCATAGAATAGTAGAATTGAAAGGGCGAGCATGTTTGGAAAGACGGGATTTTAACCCGCAGATTGCGAGTCGAGCGCTCTAACCGCCTAGTCATGCCAGGCCTTGTTTATTTGCAAAAAAGTCCCCTAATCACGGAAGGAAGTTAATCTAAAAAAATGATATTGACTGAATAGATGTTCTTGTATTTCTTTTGAGCTTCATGATTAAACAGTAGAAAATTGATAATTATTAAAGTGGGAATAAAACCATCATGCTTGAAAAAAAAGACAAGAATCATTCGAAACTACAGCAAATTCTACTTAAACATATTTAACTGAATGGGTCATATTGTCACTAAGCCTGGAAGTTGAGCTTAGGCTTAAGTCCTGCTGACGGTATTGATATTTAAAGATGAAAACATAAGAATAAATATTAAACCATATTTTATTATCGGGACTTCGTGTAAACTCAGCTTACTAAAGATTAATCGTTTTTTTTAACCTAAGCATTAAAAATCAAGCAAAATACAGGGAGGGCTGAGTTCGTACCGGAAACTTGTAGCCTAATTATACATGAACACACGAACGATTTGATCATTAACTTATTAAATAAGGAAGAAAAAATAATATCTGGCCAAAGTCTGTTGTCGTGATGACAGTCAAGACTTTATAAGTTGGGAAAGAAAAAACCGTTTCGACTTTGCCAACTTAAAAACAAATATTGATGTACGTCGAAATTCATAAAAAATAGAATATTTTATGTGGACTAGATCTGGAAAGCGTAACGACTCAATTTGTAATATGTAAATTTTGTCAGGTGAAACCGGAAAAGAATGTCAGAATCTGAAACCAGAGAATCGCTTTCAATTTGCACGTGTGCAAAGATTCACAAGCTGTTTGTATAAGATGAGAAAGCTGCATATTATATAAAACAAACACAAAATTAAAAATAAGCTGATTTATAGCGGAGGACACCTAAAGGTGGGGCCGAATGTAGCCTTTCGTAGTACAAAGGAACAACACATTTATAAACAGTTAGTTACCTCAGCTATTTAGAAGATTCGTGTGGGTAGGAGAGAGGGGGGAGTATATATATATATATATATATATAGAGAGAGAGAGAGAGTTTGGAAAATTGACTCATGAAAACACATCAAGGTAGAATGTCTTTACTTGAAAAGCTAAACAAGGCTTTCTCGTAAATCAAATGACTCCTTAGTTATTAAAGTATGAAAGAACCAAACTATTATATTTTTCAGTCGTAGGACCGGTAATAGAATTTTTTTGTTGAAATATTTGTCAAGTGTTCTTTGAACATTTAAGACTTCGGAGTATTTTTTTTTCTCACAAGTTAAAGTTACTAAACCGCTAAGGTCACTAAATGTTCATAAATATATATATAGGTGTCTCCAACAAAGAATTAGTGTTCTTTTATTTGTTTCAAATATTCACGCTTAGCTACTACAGAAGGTCTATCTGCGCCAACCGTCCCCAGTTTTGAGGGAAGCCAACTAATCAACAGTACCCACCGTAAATTCAGGGGTTACTGTAATCGAATAGTGGTATTTTATAACTCACGTGTTTGTTGTTGTTGTTTTTTGTCACAGGCTCAAAGTATGTGTGGTTATCCTGTCCCAAATTAACATTTTGGCCGTTTATATTTGGTCTCCACTGAACAATGCTCAGGTATTAAAAAGCTACTTGCCCTGCTTTTAGTACACATGAGAGCCATCCTGTAAACTTTATTTCAAGTTTGGCTCCTCGGTTGCTCAGAGGTAAACTTGAGGGCTCATAGCGTTCAAATTTGGGATTCATTTCCTGTGGTAGCCAAAACGCAGAGAGCCCATTGTACGCTTAAACAAAACAATTTTAAGTTGTAATGTATTTCAAAGAAAGTATTTTTTTTGAAATACATCAAACTACAGTTAAACATACTTTCCTTGAAATACATCAAACTACAGTTAAACATACTTTCCTTGAAATACATTAAACTACAGTTGGGAAAGTATGTTTAACTGTAGTTTGATGTATTTCAAAGGAAGTATGTTTAACTGTAGTTTGATGTATTTCAAAGGAAGTATGTTTAACTGTAGTTTGATGTATTTCAAAGGAAGTATGTTTAACTGTAGTTTG
>NW_013666437.1:194017-204403 GCF_000517525.1 Limulus polyphemus
TTGATGTATTTCAAAGGAAGTGTGTTTAACTGTAGTTTAATGTATTTCAAAGGAAGTGTGTTTAACTGTAGTTTAATGTATTTCATGGAAAGTGTGTTTAACTGTAGTTTAATGTATTTCAAGGAAGTATGTTTAACTGTAGTTTAATGTATTTCAAGGAAAGTATGTTTAACTGTAGTTTGATGTATTTCAAAGGAAGTATGTTTAACTGTAGTTTGATGTATTTCAAAGGAAGTATGTTTAACTGTAGTTTAATGTATTTCAAGGAAAGTATGTTTAACTGTAGAAGTGATGGTTCACAATGTAAACAAACGAAACTTATCATATTTGAGACTTTGAGAAAATTGAAATAAATACGATGATTGTCCAAGTACACAAGTTCTTAGACTAAAACAAGAGAGTTGGCATCGATAATGCAGTAAAGAATCTCCATCTAGTTAAGTCATTATAGACACGCATTGTGTCACTACTAAAGTAATAGTACACTGTAGAAAAGAACACAAGACGTGGAAAATGTTGTGTGAGAGATACTGCTAAAATTTAAAAACAAAAACGTCTATGATTCTAAAAAACACCAAAAAGCTTTTATTAGCTACGTTTCGGGCATATGCCCTTTGTCAGGCTCAGCTGCTGTTAAAATTACAGAATGTACAGAACGTTAATGAGCCCTAACTACCAGTATATATATTGTTTGGAACTCTAAACGTTCTGTAACTTTAACAGATAAGCCTGACGAAGACCGTATTCCCAAAACGTAGCTAATAAAATAAATATTTCATTATAGACGTGTGTTTTAACTTTTTACAATATCTCTTACAAGAAGAAGACTTAGGTAGTTGCAGGAATGAGGGAGTTCTGGAAACCGAAGAAAAACGCTAGAAACTAATCATCGTCAGCAATTGAATCATCCTCATTTGAAAATAACTTAGCTTGGGAGCACTCTTTAGTATCAAGAACTTTGTCAATATGAATGAAAGCTGAAGTACTTTTAGAAAATTGTTTGGGTGTTTTTAGGTATGAAGAAGCTTGGGTATTGATATCTGATTGGGCGCGAAAACCAAGCTTTGAAGTATCATTTCTGTTTATCTAGGGGGAGGTCGAGTACTGTTATTTAGGATCTCTGTTGAGTGCTGTTTGTGTGTATGCTTAATGTTTACTTTACCTTTTTACTTTTCCAACGTTATTATGCTTAAAGTGAAATGTAGACAAAATACTGATCAAACTGACGAACCCTTTTTTTTCAAATCAATTATTTTTTTTAGAAATTCTATACAATCATGTAACGTTGATAACGTTTACTGTTTTCCTAAGCCCCTTTTATTGGCCTGAGAATGAAATCATTTTCTCAGTTTTTTTTTCCTGAAAATTATGTTTCTCATATAGTAACATAAAATTATAATCGTTTTACTGAAACCAAATACTATTAGTGACCATATTTAACAGAGGCTAAAATACTTTTTGTCGGAATGATACAGAGATTACGTTTTATTTTTTATTCGTGCCTCTCATTAAAATTGTACTTAATTTATACATTATACAATATATATATATTTCTGAAAGTGTAAATAAATCAGACTTGAGTGTCACCGTTCAGGTAGAAAGTTATGATATATATACTGTTTGATCTCTTAGAGGATAACTTTGTATGTTTTACCATCAACCACGCCCAAATTATTGAAAGTGGATCGAGTGACGTAGTACTGAGTTAAAATATACACACACATCAAAATTCAAGAAATCTTACCGTACTTAACATTCTACTTCCTTGTTCTTCGGACTCAAGTTTGAGTGTAAATTGTTTACTATATTTGTTGTTCTATACCAAGGGGAACATTTGGAAAGTTTTGATAAAAGTAATCATAATCTACACAGTAGAAGAAGAGATTTATCACAACAAGCGTTTTCAATTACCGGACAGACGTTATTATAATACATATTTGTCATGTAGTATTCCAAGCAGACAATACTAGCTATTTTCGCCTTTTTTTAACGTCTTGTTAATTCTGTAACGTGTGTGTACGATATTACTTTCTTAGTAAACATAAACTGGAGCAAAGAAAAAAAATGCCTATCCCAATGTTCCCCACTTCTCGCTACTACCGAGGGACGAGGCGTTTCTCTGCCTGTTTGAGGCTGTGTAAATACGTAAGAAATCTTACCTGTCAACCTTGACAGACGCAACTACTGTATATACAACTAGATAAAAAAGCACCAGCTGCTTTGTTGAAATATATAAAAAAAACTTGGGGCACATATTATAATGTACGTTTATTTATATAGACATTCAGTAGTTTAGTCCCCCCCCCCCTTCGTGGTTCAGCAGTAAGTTTGAGAGCCTATAGTGCTGGAAATCGGGTTTCGATACTAACAGATAGCCTTGTGCTTAATAACGAACAAAGATTAGAAGTTCATTACTGTTCAGAAGACTTTCTGTTATGTGTTACGCTTTATCTGATGAGTTTCCAGCATTATACTAAGATATGTAATCACATATTCCAACCCTATTTAAAAACGACAGATATTGGTTTCCAATAAAGCGATTTGTTTCTTATTCCAATGATGTAAGAAAGCATAGTTTATCTTCTTTTTGTCAATTATGTATTACTCATTAGGACTGCTGCAGTGAAAAGTTCCAGAAGGAGATTAGTAAGAAGATTAGAACTAAGGAGATCCTCTGCTAAATGAAGAGGTCAAACAAAATCACCATCGTTATCTGTTGCCTGGGTGCACTTTTTAGGTTAAGCAACATTTTCAGTCTGGTTGAGACCTGCAGCACGTATTTTAGAAACTTTTAATACTTGTCGATGTGAATGATTAAGTTTTGGCCGAATATTTAGATCTGAGGGTTTGCTAAGCCTACAGTTCTGGCAAAGTTTTTAAAAACTTTTTGTTATGTGTTACACTTATCTATTAAATTTCCAGCGTTATACTAACATATTTAATCAATTAGTCAAAACCCATGTTTTAAAACGACGAATAAGCGAGCATGCTAGTTCACAATAAAGTTTTTGCCTACCTAAATAACTGTAATGAAAGTTACCCGCCAGAAAATAGTTTGATAGACACACACATTGGAGTCCAGTGACTAGTCCTAAAGACATGCTTTATTGATTTTCCATTTTCATAACTAAAACAGTTTCTAAAATTTCTGGGATTGATGTTCTGAGTACATTACAACATGGACGGGTACTGAGCAGAGCGTTTTATGTACAAAGCATATTTCCTATATACAAGTAGGACTTAAATATTTTTCTCTGTAATTACATATGCCACGATATTTAAACACCCATTTACAAAGCATTCACAGGTTAAGCAATAAATAAAACTTTCAAGCGTTAAAACTCGTATAAACTTGTGCTTTCATGATAACAATGAAACTAAAGGAGTTTAATAAATATGTAACGCCTACTCTTGAAAAAATTTAAGCAGGTCGTGCTCAACCACACACCATGTATGATTTGTTCATAAAATATTAAATATAATTATTAATCATATAAAGATAAAAAGAATACCACGTTAATTAACTGCATGAAAAAATTGCAAAGGTTATGGAACATTGATTCATATAAGTTCTTATGTATATCACGCTTGAGTCTCTCACTCTAGTAGTTAGCTACTCACCATAATGGGGCTACAGTATTAATCAAACTATAGCAAAGTAACCTGTGACATATTTTTGAAATATTGGTTATAAACATCATGCAGCATGACTTTTTTTTGGGGCTTTTTTTTCTTTTGTTAATATGGTTATACATTGATAATGAACGAGAAGCCACCCGAAAAAGAAAACAAGAGATCCTATAACTCTTGCAAAAAGTAGGAATTATAAAAGATTATGACTAACAGTTTGTAAAATTTGCTTTTGAACTTTTTCTAAGATATTACAAATCATATTAAAAAATATATACACGTTGTTCTAAAAAACCGTAAAAAAAATCACTGAAAAACATGAAGCTACACAGTTAAATAACCATAGCGACAGCTGGTAAACTAAACAGTTATGACAAAACCATGGTAGCAGTTGAAAACTTTAAGGGAAAGTATAGAAAGTTTGGAATCTTATTAAAACTGTTGCAAACACACACCTGCTTTTGTTATTGATTTACTAAAATGCTATTGAAATTTAGTGTATTTCAACAAATATTTTAGCCTTTAGTATAATTTATTTAACTATCTTTATACATTCTAACAAAATTACAAAACCTTGGTATAATCATGTTTAGATAAAACAAACGTAAACAAAAAACTATACATTAAAATCAATAATTTAAACATGTGAAGAGAAACTTGAAGAAAACATTCTAATACTAGGTTCTTTTTTTTTCAATTTCAAATCTCTGTGTTGCTGCTCCTCTTCTTGTAAACTGAACATATCACTTCAGATTTACGACTGTAAGGCATCTGGCGGTAAATAAAAACTGCTGAAAATATTTTATCTGTATATCATAATTGACTAATGCCCTTAAACAAAAATGTTTGTATGTTTTAGCAGATCTATTCTTAAAGGATCATACAATACTTAAGTTATACAGTTAAAAAAAATATCATATTTTTTTTTTGATAAAAATCTTAAAATACCTAATTTGATTCTCAAGTGCAAGTTTTTTATTTTATTAAGGAACGAGGAAACTTTCAATACGATTCTTACGAGCTTTCCATTTCACGTTTGTACATTTAATATTACATAAATATTTTATAAAAAAAGAGAAGTTAATTGTACTTTTAAAAGTCATGAATCAACTAACTACATTTCTGAAAAATTAGCATACAATATTTATCAGGTCTATGAATTTCTTCGTTGCTAAAAACTCTGCCGAACTGTGCTTATTACATAATAAAAAATATATATAATTGACTATTATAATGAATAGTCATCAGAAAGTCATTATAACAGACAGATACAAAAGTTGATCCAATAATCTCCGTTGGTGTTATCTTTATGGCATTGATTATGTAGTGTTGTTTTGTTCGTATTTTCTGTTGGGTGTTTGAATTGGTCCTGAAACGTTAGCCAAAAGAAGGGGTTTTTACTTTTGGTAAGCCTCTAGGATTCTGCCATCTTCTATAGTGTATGACTGATTTACTGATCTGTCTAATACATTAGGTATATACATATTTTGTTAATACCGAATGTTAAATAATGCCACCGCAGAAACTATAAGTAAAAAATAACATACTTATATAAAAACATATACTTATTGCGTCTTTTCATTGGTTGAACTGAACCTACTGCCACTTTAAGTTAAGAACACATAGTAATAAAAGTTGTGTTGTATCAACAACGACCTTTGAATTGTGTGCTGGTGAAAATAGAGAGTCAAATTTGAAGGCTAATCTACGACTGTGTGAACATGGGCGAGTTTTAATTAGATGTGCGAATTTAAATTTGATATTGTGTTTGGAATGTGAACATTAATGTTGCGTAACAGGTAGTAGAATAAAAAAAATAGAAAAGCTTTCCGCATCTAATATTGTTAAGAATTATCTCTCTCTCTCTATGTATATATATATGTGTGTGTGTGTGTGTGTGTGTGTGTGTGTACTATATGGATGTGGAAACTATCAGGTAAGTTTTGTTTGTTTATCTAAACAAAATAAAAAAATACTATAGATATTAATACATTGAAATTTCAGTGAATTTACGAAAATCTAAGATACCATTACTAGTGGACATATTCTTACAAACAATACATGTTTCTTATTTTAGCGTTTATAAATGATCTATTCAGTAAATTCGATTAGCAGAAAAGTTATGAAACGATTTTTTGTATAATTCTAGCTTCGCATCTGTTACCTTCTTTTGTACAAAAATAATTACACATTATTCAAGCTGAAATTATAATCACTCCCACTGACATAAAATGAAACAGTGGTCATGTCACTCCGTGTACTTGTTACAATGAAACATCTTGTTCATTTAAAGTGAAAACTTTGGCTACAACTTAATCCTTATTTGTTGAACAATCAAAACAACCAAACATCATTTCTTAGAACAACAGTGATTATTCTGCCCGTGGAAGGTGCTCGGTTTCAGGGTGCACACTTTAGGGCTTCTTTATTGTCACAGAAACTAGCCATAATCGCTGGTCAACTCAACTGCGCACTTGAGTAATCCTTTGGGTGCAGGTGATGTTTTTTTTTCCATTGTTCATGGCAATCAGTAAGTATTTTTCATGGCAAGCAAATAACAGCTGTGCGAGCCTGATAAGATATAAATAGGCATCAAAATGGACTGTCTTATATATAGCCCATTAGAGCGAACGGTCTCGTAACGTTGACCGATTAATTTGCATACTTTTATTGCAAAACTCAAAGTGATATTTTAGCCCATGTAACACAGCAAAGTCAACGACACCCGCATCCCTGCACTACCATTTCCTTGTAGTTTTTCAATACAACTTGATCGTATTCATCCTTATACAGGAGAGATATGGAAGACAGCTCTGTGGGCACACAGCAAGCTGGTGGTACCATTTCTTTCTTAACAGAATTCACAAGATTTTGGATAATTGCGTGATTTGTTGTGTTCAAGTGGTCTGCCAAGGGATAGGGGCATTCTCCCTCGCAGTAGTAAGCTTCGTAGCCAACAGGGGCAAGAATCCATGAGTTCCACCCTACGTCAGAAAAGTCCACATACATGGGCTTTCGGTGGCAGTTAATTTTGTGGCCTTTCCTTCTGTGTTTGCGACTACCTCGCCGAACGCGCGCGGATCGTGTGGCTTCCTCGTCTTCTGAGTAGGTGACAAGGAACGGTTGCTCTTCTGTCCACTGTTCACTGTCCATACGCTCGTGAGGTGAGCGCTTTAAACGCACGTGTTCATGACTACTGTCACTACCATTCAAAGCAATCACTTCGAGATACAACCCGTAGTTTTTTGTGGGGTTTCCCCGCCACCTCTCCACGGCAGGAAGCACATCGAATTCTTCCCACCCAGAATGTCGCACATCCAAAGTCCTTGTGTCAATAAGCCTCAAAATGGCTTCTTTGCGAGGGGTGGCGGGACGAACAATGTCAAACACTCGAATTATCTGCTTGTGGCAGTTCTTACAATGTTGTGTTTGCACATCGAGACTGCGTCTATACACACGGAGTTCTGCTTCCTTTAGTTGCTCCGTAACTGGTATTGATACGATGTTGAACCTCAGATTGATGAGCTTCGGATCGTACATATTCTCTTTTTCGGACTCTGACAGAGAGAAAAGAAATACATATATAATTTATGGAGGATAAAATCCACAAATAAAACCCCATAGTGTATACAATCTAAATACGTAACTCCAAATGTTAAGTGTTCTTATAATTTGTTATGGAACTTTTGATGCAAAGCATACTTAAAATCTTTTGGAGGGAATTTTAGAGTGATATGATACCAAAACCCATGCCAGTGTTAACCAATCTTAATTTATTGGATCCATAACTAGCTACGTCATTCAAAAACATGTGTAGTATTTTTCGCCTAAATATACATAGCATAAAATCCCTATTTTAGTTAAATACAGTAAAATACCTTCCTAAGTGTGGAAACATTTTCCTGAAGTTTGTTTTTGTTGAAATTTGCAATGTAAGCCATTTTCTGAGACCTTAAACTAACGAGTATTCTTGTTCATTTTTTCTGAAGCTGTCACGCGTGTGCCTTTCAATACTTTCGTTAATTACTGAGCTATATCAACCTGTCTAAAAGCCTCATAGTTGGTTATCTATATCTATAGGTTCTGGTTTCGAATATAATCTGCTGAAATATTCTTTTCATTCAAGTTTATTTTTAATTGATAGTAAGGTTTTTAATAATTTGTATCCTGGGGTCTTCATAAAACACTTTCTGTTGGATAATGAATACGCTGTTCAGAACAGGAACATTACATAAGAGCATGATTGTCTCTCACAACCCGTGAAAAGGAAGATTGCAAGTGCCGCCTTCTCGACGCGTGCGGGAATCGCCACAAAACTAAATGAAGGCAGAAAGCAAACTTTGTTTGACGTTAGAACATGATTGGATTTCTTGGGTCTTCATGGTGTGTTACATAAAATAGTGTCTGGTTTCAGCAGGCAACAAGCTAGTCAATTATCTCCAAACTAGAACATACATTCTCTTATTACTTAGGGGATGTCTTTCTTTAAGAATTACGTTTCACAGCCATATATTACAGTCCATTACACCAACGTAATGGACAGTGCAAGGGTTACATGTCTTATGTTTCTAGGTCAAGTGATCAAGTTTCAAACAGTTTTACTCACCCTAGGTTGCAGATGGCCTTTTCGTCAGTTTAATACTTGATAAAAATTATGCATTCTCAATGTTAGAAGTATGGAACATGCCAAATATATTAGTATATTCGTAACGATGTTTAACAATCTACATTGCAAAGTTTAGATCCCTCACTAAGAAGGAAAATTGAAAGAAAAGTGTAAAATTAGAACCGCATTTGAAAAGTGTTATGTGCTACATCATTAAGATCATCTAGTCATACATAAATAACAAATATGCACAGGCTATAAATCATTTGCACATACCCACAGGAAAATAACGAACAATCTGTACTTTTCTCAAAATATACACGCTCTGAAAAGTGTGTAACAAAGGACAATATTCTCGAGTCAACAGTAATTTAACGTGTTTAAATGAACATTTGCCCGTTAAAAAATACAGTTTTCAGATAGTCAGTCCAAGTTTTCGATTTACAAAAACCTCTCACACACACACATATATAAGTGAATATGTGAAAGTCACGCACAAAGTGATATGTATAAACACATTAATTAAGAAATATGGCTTACCTTGGTGAACGTGGCTACGTATTGTCGTATATGGACTACGTCTTTTGGTCGTTTTTAGTTTGTCTTCTAAGTAACCGTCTTCATCATCCATATCTTCTGCTTGTTGTTTATAAAGATCTAACATGTAGTTTGGAACCTTAACGTTCGTTCTGGGTTTCGGTTTTGATTTTAATCCTAGCATGTTGAGCAAACGGGATTCGAAGGCCTCCACCAAACGCTGCTTGTCAACCGCAGAGCCGGAATCGAGTGGTGTTCGATCCCCAACGGTGATCATCCCCTTGCACAGCTCGGCCAGGACCAAGGAGATGAATAACACCTGCAAAGCCCCGCAATGCCGGAGCATGGTCAAGGTCCTAGAAAAAAGGAAAAAACATAAAAACTGCTATATTCGCCATGATAGGGTCATATGTTCAAGTTTCATTTTCAGACACCAAATATATGACTGTTGTGGCTGAGGCCAAGAGATAAGAGCACAGCGCAGGTGAATCAAGAAAGGTTGTGTTAATTGTGGTCTAAAGAATGGCGGCAAATATGATGGCATCTTAATGAATAGGTTATAAAGTTGCTTCTTGACCATTAAATTTCACTAAATAGCTGAAAGCCAACTTACAGTATTTTGTTCTAAGGAGATTGCTAACACGTGACACAATAGGCCTCTAGAATCACCTGCAAGACTGGCACTACAGCCTTTTGTCTGCACGTGCTGCACCTGCCTCTTGGTCATGCAGGTGAGCAACTGCATGCACGCACAAGCAGCACGTGCTGCAGATCCAATTACATCATGACTGCCCGTTCCCGAGATGAAGCCGAGGTGTCTTTATAGGCAAACCACAGTAATTACTAGTGGGTTGCATACCAGCAGATATCTTTCATGTTTACTAAGTTTCAAGAACAATGCAAAAAATAAATAAAAGTAAATAGTAGGTTGTATAAGAATAAATAATACAGCAAGATAGTACAGAAGAAATTACAAGTCGTCTGTATTATCATATAAGTAACTGACTTTGGAACTTTTCTCCACGAAAAGACACCACTTTTCTTGCAAGGCTCTTACGATAAAGTAACTTTATGATATGAATTCACAAACAAAATTCTGCCTTTTCATTATCCTTGTACATCCATGAAGCTCAAATATGTGAGTGTGACTGTTGAAGCATCCCTTTCCAGAGGTAAAGATGTGGTTGTTAAGGGGAAGATGACGAAATTATGAGGTGCAAAACACTATCATGAGAGTAATGTACAATACAACTCGGCATGACGATAGCTATTTGTAATTAGTATACCCTAGACTGGCCTAGAGGCCTAGATGATTACAATTGTATAGGATATTTATGAGATCACAAGTAATAGGTGGCAGCACTGCTGTGTATGTTCCAAATGGTGACTGTAACGAGATAGCGAAAGCAAAGCTTGCTAAATATAATGTTTGGTAATATAACGTGATTACAATAATTTTTTATAAGCGTTATCTTAAGAGAAAAATAGAACAAATACAGCGTGCTAATTTGAGCATCTTATTAGTACTAAGTTGCAGGGTCAAATCATTTATTCCAGTAGGTTTGTTTGTTTATTATTAAGCACAAAGCTACACAAAGGGCTATCTGTGCTTT
>NW_013666437.1:204415-206375 GCF_000517525.1 Limulus polyphemus
AGTCCCAAAAAGTTCAATATACATAAGAGCGTTTTCGATGGCATTTAAGAAGCTTTAGTTCATACATCATGAAAACGTAAAACTCTTTTATAATTATACATAATTATGCATTGTTGTCAACAAAGACAGAATAATAAACTACTGTGGGATTTCGCTTACACTGTATAACTAAAAAACAACTTGAGAAATATATCACTTTATCACCAAATCTTGTTTCCTGTTATTTGATTTAATATTTTGAAGAGCTCCTTTGTGACATTATGGACAGTCAGTAATATAACAATAAATGATTCTTACACCATAAAAGTAATAGCCCTCAAATTTACATTATGAAGCTTATTTTGTATAATAGAAAGCTATTTTAGACGTGCCTTTTTTTTTTCTCTCTCTTTTCTTTTAAATTCGATAGGTTCTATTTTCGATACTGAACAGTGGAAACTAAAATTGTACGAGAGAGAACAAAGTCTTTTAGAGAACATCGAAGAACCATTAGCTAGTGTATGCAGCTTTCTTAGTTTGTTTGTTTTAAATTTCACGCAAAGCTACACGAGAGCTATCTGCACTAGCCGTCCCTAATCTAGCAGTGTAAGACTAGAGGGAAGGCAGCTAGTCATCACCACTCACTGCCAACTCTTGGGCTACTCTTTTACCAACGAATAGTGGGATTGGCCGTCACATTATAACGCCCCCACGGCTGAAAGGGCGAGTATGTTTGGTGTGATGAGGATTTGAACTCGCGACCCACAGATTGCGAGTCGAGCGCTCTAACCACCTGGCCATGCCGGGCCTATCTTTCTTAGCAACAGTACAGCTGAGGCTAATTGTTTTAATTGACATTTAAAATCATGCTTTAGAGTCTGACTTTAGGATAAACCTTACATAACACATACTAAATCATAAATCAAAATAGATAATTGCATTAAAATTATATTAAGTTGTTTCGTCTTATGAAGGTTGAGATGCTAAATGTTTGTGGGCTGTATCAGGACTGGGAATCCGAAGGTTCCTGTTTCTGCAAAACCAACAACAACTGCGTTTTGGCGTGCTGTAAGAGTGACAGTCAAATCAGCCTATTTGGTCAGAGAAGAATAGCCATTCCAAGAATTGGTTATGAGTGCCGCTGACTAGCTGCCTTCCCTCTAGGCTATCAAACAAAATTAAGGACAGACATGCGCAGACAACCTTTTGAGTTATTTTTGTGCAAAATCTCTAAAACTAACAAACACGTTAAGCATTTGAAAACACCTAGTTAGGTGACAACTAAAAAAAAAAAAACTTAATCGGATTTTGATCTCTGCGTGGAGGTCATAACCCGATTGGCTTTTTTTCAACCATTAATTTACCAAACGAAAAAGCTAATTGAGTTTTTTGGTGGTTAGCATAACGTAAGTGCATAAAAGTAGAGTTCGGAGTGGGATTGTGTCTCAAAATTAGTAACACCAACTGTCTTCTGATTTTTTTAACAGTTATATCGAAAATATAAAGTTGTGAAGTAAACATTTTTTTAAAGACTGAATTTAATTGTAATTCAAAAGCATTCCTATCTTTAAAATGTTAATTTTCGAATTCTTTAAATCTATATAAAATCCTAATAGCTCGGTATATTCGTTTAACTTACATAAATATATTAAATTTAAATATAATTTTCATTAGATTATTAATAATTTTCGTTTAAATCAGCCACATTTAGAGACAGGTTTAAATATATCACAATAATATATATATATATATTATTTGTAGTTTGTGTTTGTCATTACACTATAGAGGCCTTCTTTTGCCCACAAACATCTAAGTATTTCTTGTAAGTTATACGTTTATAAATATAAATACCGACCCGCTTAACAACCAGTCTTCAAACCATCCTTGCTCTGTAAAGTAACGCTTTTTTAACGACAGCAACAGTGAGAATGGAGACCTAAATATATATTTTGTTACATGACATGTAAAATCTAGGCCATGG
>NW_013666437.1:206385-235454 GCF_000517525.1 Limulus polyphemus
AAATCATTCTGATACAAAGCATGGGGACAGATTGTGTGGCAGATTTAAAGACAAACGATATATATATATATATATATATATGTGTGTGTGTGTGTGTGTGTGTGTAGATTGAACGATTGTTATAGTACACGATTATGGCCTTTATATATATATAATAAAGGCGTAGGAAAAAATTAAAACCCGAAATGCATTCAATGTGTTTACAAGTCTGTTCGTGAACGTAATGTAACATAGGTAAGATAAATAATTAAAAAGAGATTTAAGAGAATTAAAAAATACTTAGTCCTACTCATATAATGAAAAATATTTACTTTTTCTCGAATAGTTATTTAGCTTTTCCTAAATAATTGATATACTATGCTAATGGATACACTGAAATATAATTTATAGATTCTAATGTAAATTAAAAACTATAAAATATTCAGGAAGAAGGATTAGTATTTCGCCATTTTAGCCGCGTCTCAAGCTACGTTCTCTCAAACGAAAAAAGATTAAACGAACGGTTTAGAGTAAGGCGTTGATATGCCTGCATGCAAATATCTTTAAAAAAAAAATGTTGCATATCTTTTGGCATGCATTTGAAATTTACCACTTTTTATATTACTTGACGCAGTAAAACGAGTTCACATTCTTCACTACTTTTCAACAGTGCTGTCACCTACCTAGGAATAATTACAATTCATCATTACTGATCAGACCTGATTGTATATACTTACACGTAGCCCTAAATGAAGATAAGCATCATTTCGATGTTGAAATTGAGAACAACTTGGCGTTTTGCCAAATTCAACGATACTATCTCGAAGCATGCTTGTATATTTTGCTACAAGGTTCAAATGCGCCTCGAGGGACCGATCACAATCTAAACAGAATTTGTTTGCTTTGATATTTAAATAGAAAGGTTTTCGTCTTTTTTATTCTGTTTTTAGAGATCATTAGATAATGTGAAACAAATAAACAAACAGAAAATAACTATTAAAGAAATAAATATAAGTGTAGAACTATATATATTAACATTTCTCGATATCTTTATATTGATTTTTGCCGATTCAACGTGGACAAGAATTAACTATATTTATCATTTATTTTTTGTTTTTCTTGTCATATTTACGTAGAGTGAACAACATTTAAGACATCATGCCTGAAAACAGAGACAAATATTAAAGGTGCACCTCACAAATGAAAACAATATGAATTTTGATAAATATGTTTTTCTTTAAATCCTATAAAATTCATTCTTCATCGAGCAGTGCAAAAGATCAAGAAATATAAACTTGGCGGTAACTTCTGAATAGACTTGCCCATATGGTTTGTTTTAAGTTAAGCACAAAGCTACACAATGGGCTATGTTTGCTCTGCCCGCCACAGGTATCGAAACCCGGTTTCTAGCGTTTTAAGTCCGCAGATTTACTGCGGTGCCACTGGGAGGATGTTCATATGGTGATCATATCAAAACTGAAATAAATTCTTTGCAAAGTGCCCTCTACTGACTGCCTGGTCAAGTTGGTGCAAGTTTTTAAGACATTAGAAGTTCAAACCTGTCCACCTTGTTAATTAGAAATAAGTTTATCAATCTATCAGCTAAAACTGAAAGAGTAAAAACAACAGTTTACGATTATATACAACCAATACCCTGTGGTTCATTTCAAATTAGTGAATAATTACTAATAATTAAATTATTTGCATCAAGCATCAGTCAAATAACACGCTAATTAATAACAAGTCTTTTTCGTACTTGAAACCAGTTAATTTTTTTTTATATTCTATTAGTAATATTAATATATTATCATAAAATTTTTAATAAAAAGGTGCGTTTAGTAAGTCTGTAAAGTTACAGCTAACCCATTGCGGGACAGATGTTATATAACCTTAAAAATATATATAGCAGAATTTTTATTTACATTCTCTGTAAGCTGTTTATAGTTACTTTAAGCAGCTAGCATGGAACATTTATAGTTAACATTTTAGTAAGAAATTGTTAGAAAAAATTAAATCTAAAATGATATATTTTCGAAGAACCAGTGTGCAACAAAACGTGGTTATTTTATGTGCAATGAAGTTTTCTTATTGATTATAAAGTGGTATTATTCATACACTACAGCC
Source organism: Limulus polyphemus (assembly GCF_000517525.1). Lineage (NCBI taxonomy): Eukaryota > Metazoa > Arthropoda > Merostomata > Xiphosura > Limulidae > Limulus > Limulus polyphemus. The sequence goes on from NW_013666437.1 coordinate 208,489, forward strand.
CCCCCCCCCCGGCAGTTCATTGGTGAGACTGGGGGCTTATAATGCTAAAACTAGGGTCTTGATACCCACGGTGGGCAGAGCACAAATAGCCCATTGTGTAGCTAAACACTTAACAACAAACAAGCCATACAATGCAATTTTTAATGAAATTGACTCTAAAAGAAGTTTACAATTAAACTTGAAAAAAACAACAACCCAGTATTAAAGATACTGACACAAAAAACTTCAAAATCAGACTTCATATTATTTCGATTACAATGATTCTTTTCAAGAAGCTTTCAAAACTTAACAATGAAGCAATTAATTTCTGATGATATATATAAACTCATATCTCTAGCAACAGCTTGTTTTGTGTTTACAGTCACAAAAAATATGTTTTAATTGGGGAGTACTCTGTTTAAAAAAATAATAAAAAACTCACTAAGAGAGTAGGCATATAAATGATCGTTAATCGATGCTGTTCTTTATTCACTTCATCTTAGCGGGGAGCTCCTTTAAGTTCAGTGGCACGGGATGTTAGAATAAAAGCTATCATATAATGGTTAAGTTAAAATATAAGTTTTTCGGGAACTCCCCCCTGATAATTTATACAGCCAAGCCAGTAGTGACTGTCATGCTAATTAGCTTGTAGTTTATACACGGCTAGTTCAATTATTACTGTAAGGTACAAACACTCAGACTTCTGTAAGCTCGAGTCTGGTCAGGCAAGAGATAATGTTTAAAGTTTTCGATTTGATATGAGTATAAAACAGTTGAATTCACAATGAGGATAAGCATCTTATCTGAACACTGGGACTTTTTGCGCAAAAACTGAGCAATGAGAAGATTTTTTTTTCTTTGACCTATGGATGCTTAATCAAATGGGAAATTCAAGTAACAACTCATTGTAGTTTTATATACAAAATAAAAACGAGCACAAAAAAATCAAAATTTGCACATGAATATTTAAATGAGATGAATTATAGACGAACATCAAGCATTTAGCGATAATTTTGATATTTGAGATTTATGGTTTGAACCTATTATACCACATTTTATGACAATAACATGGCAAAATGTTTCTCAAGCCCAGGAAACTTTTGTCCAATATTTTTTGAAAAATTATATAACACGTTGAAACAATGTGTGTTTGTTATATATATATATATAAACTTTAAAAAATGCTACATTTATACTTCCCCGCTAAAATAATTTGGCCATGTTGTCATGAGAGGAAGGGAGGTTGATGGCAAGTGTCTTACTGGTATCATATGAAACATGGCAGGCTACGAAAGATGTTTAGTGCAACATTTGTTTCAAATACTCGGCTATTCCATGATAACAGTGGCGAGGGGGCTGTGGTATAATCTTTGAAACCATACTCCTCCAGATCGCCCCAAAGAGTTTCTATAGGGTTAAGTTTTGGATTATGGATGGGTCATTCCAAGACATTGTTTTTGCAATTTTAACTTACGCGTGATTGTTTTGATGGAAAGAGGCATTATCCTTCTGAAAAAAACATTGGTCTCCTGATAAAAAACAAACAAGCTAGACCACCATCCCTGTAATGTTTTTAAGATCTCTTGACATCCTTTGGGATTTATACATGTGAAAACACTTGAACGGGTAGGTCCATTGCCCAGTGAAGAGATTGCAACCCACATCATAACACTATAGTCACAGTATAATGGCACAAAACAATCAAAACTGGATTGTTCACCTGCTCCATATAAGGTCGTCATTTTGAAACTGAATAGAGTAGTTCTCATTACTTCATATAATTGTAGTGATGATGGAAAACATTCCTAAAGATGATATTTGTATAGCTCTAGAGCAGTGTTCCCCAAACTTCTTTAGTCTGAGGTTCTCTTGATGTGAATAAAACATCTTCTTTCGACACATTGTATCACTTAATTAATTCAACATAATTTTTATCGGCTTATTTTTTCTTTACAGTTTTAGAGCCTTATAATATCCTCAAAAACTTTAATTCGCGGAATTTTGTACCTTCTACACACTTCTACATTTCTAACACACTTATTTGGAATGTTTTCAGTTACGAATTTCGATATGCCAAGTACATCAGTAGTGAAACAGTTGGCTCTATTTTAGGAATCTGTTCCTGCCTGTTACATTAATAGTTAATACACTTAGATCAGATATTACAACTTTTATCCTCTAGTCAGTGGTTATTTGAACGTATCAAAACGTGATAACGCCTTTCATGTCCATTGATTATTCTGTAACAGTCAATTAAAGTAAGGTTAATAAAGAGTGGAAGTTGATCTCACATCAACAATGTACCAAGTACATATATATTAAGGTGAATAATGCCTTAACTGGCACCGCGCAACATTTTAGTTAAGAGTGGAACTTGATCTTAACTCAACAAAGTATCAAATATTAGAATGCCTTAGTTATTGGGAAAGCGCCATATAATGTGTTTGATACATCACAATAAGACTGATAGTAATCACATCATCCTTAACTGGTCCATTACGGGTTTTCAGTACGAGGAGTGTGTAATGCCATGCTTCGCTAGCTAAGGTGTTCTACACCCTAATATGTCTCATAAACGACTTATATAAACATACTTTGTATGTTCTAATCCATCCGGTCTGATGAGTTCTGTTATTGAGCAAAATCCGTCGCAGTTAAAAGCTTACAACATACAAAGTATAGTTGGAAATTTACTTGTTATACACCGAATTGAACCAGTACAGCGTGAAGTGTTTCAAATTATAATCAGTTTTACTGTGAAGCTGTATCACATACACATAATTACTAAAATGCACCAAGTTGTTGCTAAATAAAATCTTAAAAATCTCAGCTCCAGTTCTTATAGATCACAAGGTATTTCCAGAATAAATAAACCACCACAGCTGGTACAAGACGAGTACCATTATAATGCCTTTTAATTCAGCTTTTCAGCATAACTGCACAAGTAAAACCATCAATAAGTTCTAAAGGGTGTCCGGAAATTTTGTTAACAAAAGTGTGTATTATTGCCTTGAACCTCTACTACACGGCTACTATAATTCAATTGGACTAACGAAGGTACTTCACATCAAACATGGAATACTATGACAACAACAAAACCAAAAGCTTCTATGCATTCATGAAAGAATGTTAATAAAGTTGATAATATAATTTCCAGACACCCTGCATATATACTTCTATATTGTCTCAAATCGTTAAGAGATGTTTCTAAATATTCATTAAGGTTAAACATTAGAACACACAGACTAAATAAATGAACCAGAAAATATTCTCAAAAATTCATTCGACGTTTATACACTTTACTCTTTTTTTTTTGTTATTTCACTTCAACAAAACAGTAATGAAAAGGTCATTTCTGTACTAACTTCTTTATTAATTTATTATTTTTTTATAGAATATTCATTTAGATGATGTCAATAAAAGACTATTTCAAGGTAACAATACTTGTATCTCAGCTTCCGAACTGTGTCTGTCAGCCATAAGTCATAAGTTCAAAACTGTAAGTCAAAGATCTCAAACAAAAAAACATCAATACTGTGATTTAAATTGCACATGTAACAGTTGCTGTTGGTTTAGGGCTTTGATATTTCAGTGTTAATAAACCGCTGTAATTGATTCACAAATAGATGGCGGACTGATTGTTCGGCCAATCGTCGAATGGTGCTCAAGTCTTCAACTGAAAAGCGAAGTAAGAACTGCGAGAATTCAAAACATGATCTTAAGCAATAATTCGAATCACAATTCTGAATATCCATAACATTCTATATCAAACTTATGAAAAGACCGTTTTAAGACAGCTTTGTAAGTGGCAATAAGAAAACAGCAATGAAATGACGTATTTCACTTATATAAAACCTTTATACTAATAACATCAGTTATGGATTTAATTCATCAACTCGGTTACATGTAACTGATACGTCGAAGCTAACTAACCATCTCTCGAATGATGTTACTTATTAAGCCCGCATTTTTTTTATAAACAGTTAATCAATACGACTGACCTTTTGTATAAAACGTTGCCGCTATCACAGGTTGCCTCGTCTGTTTATAAACAGTGATCTAACATGATCCAAACGTTTACAAGGGCAGTATTGTCATCATAGCGATGTCTTTCATTAACACCCATCGTCGTGTGTTGCTATGTGGGTTGATCAACCCAAAGACCATTCATTTGGTTACGGCCACCCACAGAATACTGTATGAGAGATATCTTCTACCACCAATAATGCCTGTTATACTTTATTTAGTCTTAAGTCAGAAGAGAGTTAACGTAAACACTATTAACGCTTATTTACACAAATAAATGTGTTTTTCTCTTTCTTAACAAGAGCAAAAGTTAACTATATTAATTGTAAGATATACTAATACTAACATAACATATTTATAGTAAGAGTAAACTCAAGCAGTGACTAAAACTCTGCCTAATTTATTACTTTCTTCATTCAATACCTTTTAATGAAATATGGGGTTCTTTGAACTTTGATAAACCAGCAGATTGAAATACTTAGTAAAATATTCTTTGAAAATTGACTTTCTAATATTGTTAAATTTGAAATATAATTTTACCAACTCAACAATGTTTCATTGCTAACACTTGAATATTTGTATGAAAGAAGTTTTCAAGAGAAACTGATTGGTGTACAGCCCTGGTCCCAAATAAGCAGTCTGTGGGCCACAGCTATCCCCAAAAAACTGATTTCTAACCCACATCACTTTTTTATTACAAGTGGTTTGAAAATAGTTTAAGAACAGAGATTTTGCTTCTACTCAATGGTTGAATATATAATAAGCTAACTATTATTAGTTTGGTTTGGTTTGTTATAAATGACGCGCAAAGATACACTTGGGCTATTTGCGCTAGCCGTCCCTAATTTAGCAGTGAAAGCTACTGTTAAAATTGCTTTTCCATCCCGAAATGGCATTTTGTCTCAGTTGTCAAACAAGGTTGCTCGTGCCACCAATACCCCCCCCCCCCTCAAGGTTTTGTGTTCATTACGATTTGGCGGCCTTTGACAAAGAATAATTAGCGATCAGAGGCGTACGTAAAATTTGGGAAGAGCGTTTAATGTTTTTTATTTTAATTGTTTGTGAAAGTAGATTCAAAGAATGAATAGATCATAACCGATAGTCGATGCTTCAAAAAACAAAAAAGGATACTGAAAGAGGATACATGAAACTTCTTCACAGAAATTAAATCGTCCTCTCCAGTGCTAATGTGGCTAGTGGTAAAGCTGGCAAAACAGTTGGGATATACTGTCTTAACAATTGCACCAATTAGATCTCTTCATGTTTTTGATATCTTGATCTATATAATACACATAAAGTCTCGGAAAGAATTACACAGGAAGTGTCTCGTTTTAAGCATCGGGGCTGAAGAACAGAACCTTTAAAGTCATAACAACAATGTTTAGTAATATCTGACATTAAAACTTCAAATCAATCACATTTTCAAAATGCATTTACGTTCGATTATCTTGAGGAGACAACGAGATCATGAAAATATTTCCACACCAATTACGTACATTTCATGGGCCGATTCTTATACGAAAAAAACAAAATACCTGTTTCGATGAAAAGATTGCGCAGACATATTTTTAAATCACATTAATCTCAGAAGGCAATGTTTTCAGTGGTAATTGACATTACTTTCCTCTTTTCGTGTAGATGGCGTTCGAGAAAAAGTTTTCCTGGAATCAACGTCATTTCCTCTCGCGGAATCATTTCGTTAAACGACACAATTACAAAGCAGAGGTTCCACATCCGCAGACATAACCTCGGGTGGGGTTGTTTACATTTTATGATGCCGTTATTTGTTTGGCTAAAGAACTGGTTACCCTTAATTATATTCTCTGTATATTTTACTCCACAAATAATTACAAACGTGTATTTAAGCAAAAAGAAGAAAAACAACAAGAACAATTATACGATAAAGCTTAGATCGTTTGTTCTAATACAGCCCATTATGTTAGACAAAAGACAATTTGAAAGTAGGAATGTGAACAAAAAGTGGGATTCCCCCTGCGATATAAGTCTAAGGCTCCTGAGGGACCGTTTCAGGGAAATGCAACAAAAAAATGCTTGTCATGCTTCCTGATAAAACAATACATTCAACCAGAGCTCTCAATATGCGTTTGCTGTCCATAAAGCAATATGTTTAGACTAATTCCTCACTAGAATTGATCTAGTACGGTATTCACAGCATTAACCGTATGTAGGCTTAGAGTTTGATGTATGTTCTTCAGTGCATGTTATTCTGAATCCAAATTCTTTTGAAATTAATTCTGTAGATCTGTAGAAAAATATATATCTTCAAATCTTTATTTTTACAGTTGTAAGTCTGTAGAAAAATATATAGCTTCAAATCTTTATTTTTACAGTTGTAAGTCTGTAGAAAAATATATAGCTTCAATTCTTTATTTTTACAGTTGTAGATCTGTAGGAAAATACGTAGCTTGTTTTCATTTTTAATACATATTTTAACACATAGTTTCAAATATTTTTTCATGTACCAGCATCTAACATACTCCAACTGATATGTTTTATATTATAAACAAGAAAAGAGTCAGGTTCCTATGATATCATACGGGGTTTTCAAAAGCTGAGAAATATCTTACGGTTCCAAACCAGTTCTTTAAAATAAAGTGGCCACTATTCTGGTAGCTTAGAAGTAGTTATTCATAAAAAATATAATAAAAAAACAATATTAGCACATAATATTTTCATACTGGTTTATCACATAGAAACGGGCGGAGCTTTACAGTTTCATACTGGTTTACTATACAGAAATAGACAGGGCTTCATAGCTTTATTCTGGCTTACTATACAGGGCTTTAATAGCTTCATTCTTGTTCACTATACAGAAACAGGCAGGACTTTATAGTTTCATTCTGGTTTAATATAAAGAAACAGGAAGGGCTTTATAGTTTCACAATGATTTAATATGCAAAAACAGGCTGTGCTTTGTAGTTTCCTTCTGGTTTACATAATATATAAAAAAAGCAGTGTTTTATAGTTTTGTACTAGTTTATATAACATATAGAAACAAGCAGTGCTTTATAGTTTAATACTGGCTTATATAACATACAGAGCCAAACACTACTTTGTTGTTTCATACTGGTTTAAATAACATGCAGACACAAGCAGTGCTTTATAGTATAACATACAGAAACAAACACTGCTTAATTGTTTCATACTGGTTTAAATAACATGCAGAAACAAGCAGTGCTTTATAGTATAACATACAGAAACAAACACTGCTTCATTGTTTCATACTGGTTTAAATAACATGCAGAAACAATTAGTCCTTTATAGTTTCATACTGGTTTAAATAACAATCAGAAACAAACACTGCTTTATTGGTTTAAATAACGTATAGAAACAAGCAGTGCTTCATATTTTCATACTAGTCCTTTGTATTGAAACAAATAGAACTTTATAGTTAGTTTTGTACGACTTACAAAATAGGAAAGATGATTTACAGTTACATACTGATTCTTTGCATAGGAACGAACAGTTTTTGTAATCTCATAGTAATTTGCCACATAAAGATATGTTCTATTTTTCTAACTTTTCTCACTAAGAAACACACAATGTATTATAGTGCCATACTGACTTTTCACATAGAAATATGCAACTTTCTATAGCTTGATATCCGGGTTCTTTACAACAACACCAAAATGAGAAACATCTCCAACAGGTTTTATGATTTCAAAATTATCTCAAGCATTACAAAAACAACAAACACGACAACGAAAAATACTTGAAAAAGAACCGTAAAAACAAAAACAATTGGGTCAAAGTTTTATAAACACGATATGAACCACACGTGACGATTGAAAAGGTAAGATAACTGTTACAAAGAATTACAGGTGATGTGCCGCCCAATTCTATCCCTTGTCCAAATTCTATTCCTGTTCTTTCTAATCTTAAAGACAACGTGGTAGCAATTACTTAACCAATAAGCTTGATCAGTCTACCATAAGTAATAAAAGAAAATATTACACGCTTCATTAGAATTGTGGTACATCTACGTTATTCTTTTATTTACGTCACATTCATGCGCATTACGTCAAAAGGATAGGATTTAGACAGGATGGAATTTAGCAGCACAGCGGCAATACCTTGCTTTGTAATAAAATTGACAGATGTACATCGATGCCATTATCACTTGTTTCATATATTTTATGTACCTGTGGAAAGCCCTCCAGTGGCTCAGCGGTAAGCCTGAAGTCTTATAACTCTAAAACCCGGGTTTCGATACCAGCGGTGGGCACAGCACAGATATCTCATATGTAGCTTTGAGCTTAACAACAAATAAACAGAGAAACAAACCTGTGTAAAAAAAGTAATAACACATGGTATGTGAATGAATGGCATACTACTAAATATGTGAAAATGCAGGTCCTTTGGAAAGTCACGCTGTGCAGCAGATACTGTCATAACCACTAAAACGAATTTCTTTTTTTAAGTGCCTAGCTTCCGAATTAAGTTGAGTTATGAACGCAAAAAGAAGAGAAATAAAAATACTTTTATAGAGTATTTTACTGCCACAAATACATAAAGTTTATGACATAAATACGAGATGTGTTCAGAAAGAAGCGGAATTTTATTTTCTGTAGAACAAACATATCAGGCAAAGACAACAAACGTGTACAAATGGCGATGAAAATCTAGGCAACCGAACATCATTTCTCATCACACACACTCTCCGTTTTTAGACAAGTGCATTTCCTCCACGTTCCATGAGTCAATCACTTAGCTCAATAAAATACAGGTGTGATGTTATGAATCCAGTTGATTTAAGAACCTCGGTTGTCTGGTAGTGTTGTCCATGCAGACTACTTTTGTGCGGACCTATACCTAAGTGACGAAATCATTACGTGCACATTTTTAACCGTTGGTGTATGGACAGAGCCTTTTCGTCCTCTTTTCTTAAAAACTTGGTTACACCACATTGTTCAAAATATCACTAGGCATGGCCATTTCGTAATTGTGTAGCATGCTACCTATCATTGAACTATATAGATAATTGTGTAGCACGCTACCTATCATTGAACTATATAGATAATTGTGTAGCATGCTACCTATCATTGAACTATATAGATAATTGTGTAGCACGCTACCTATCATTGAACTATATAGCTAATTGTGTAGCACGCTACCTATCATTGAACTATATAGATAATTGTGTAGCATGCTACATATCATTGAACTATATAGATAATTGTGTAGCATGCTACCTATCATTGAACTATATAGATAATTGTGTAGCACGCTACCTATCATTGAACTATATAGATAATTGTGTAGCACGCTACCTATCATTGAACTATATGGATAATTGTGTAGCACGCTACCTATCATTGAACTATATAGATAATTGTGTAGCACGCTACCTATCATTGAACTATAAAGATGTTGTAACTACCATCGGACAGATATTGATATATTAACACGATCATTTGTTGGCCATAATAATCGACTCATATGGAAAGGAAATGACTATTTTTCTCTGAACATTTATCGTAGATAAAATCTCATAACGCTGATGTACATCAGGTTTTTCTTTTCAGGTGTAATGTTCATCCACTATGAAAAATCGATTTACTTAAGCAAGTATTTTGGCAAAGTGTGTTTAATAACACAATGCTGATATGAATTAGTTTTACAATTGAGTTGCATATATTCAGAAACTCTTACTTTGAAAATCCCCGATATATTTGGCACTTAAACTTACATAATAAACTGCGTTGAAATAAGTTAATGCGAAACATAAGAACAAACGTGTCGATCTAGGAACATAACGTTGTATAGTTGAGTGTAATACAAGAGATGACGCGATCTTATACCCTCAAAAGCAGTGCTCTGTTTCTCTGCTACGAGAGTGTAGCACATAGAGAGAGTCGTTGTAGAGAAGAGTTGACACAAAGAGACACTTAAGATGATGAAACTTAGGTCAATGTCATTAAAAGTTATTAAGCTTTCTAAAAAACATGCGATATAATTATGTTGAATATGTAAATAATGAACTAACTGTTGTTTTTTTATAGGTCCATGTTTCTTGACTTGTGCTATCGTGGAATATCCAGTAATTGATTTTTGACGTTTATAAATGTCATTTTGTTCGATTAGTTTCACTCGGTATTTTTTACAGCTATCATAATTTGAATATTACTTTAAAAAGAAGCAAAAATGGGGCTGGGTGCGGCCTGTTGGTTAGAATGCTGGGCTTTGGATTCGAGGTTCTGTGGTTCGCGTTTGTTACCGCCTTAAAATATATCGTGCTCCGTACTTTGGGCCATAAGTGAGTTATAAAAGTGGCGGTCAAAACCCACTATTCAATCAAAGTAGCCCTCGAGTTTGCGGTGGATGGTATTGACTATCTGCTTTCCCTTTTCAAAATTAGGGACAGATAACGCAGGTAGCCTTCATGTAGCTATGCGCGAAATTCAACAAACAGCAAACGTGTGTATGTACCACATGCTCAAAATACTGAATATTCCCTGAAATAATGTTTTCGAAACACTTAATATACATGTAAGCTGTGAAATAATGTTGAGAGTTCACTCATGTCGTGTTTTCTAGACATGTTTTATGTATATTGACTTTAGACATTTCGAATTTCTTAAACCTCAAACAAAAGACACTGACGCCTTTTGTACTTAACTTATTGATATGCGCATACTTAAGTAGCAAAACAAAATGAGTAAAAAGTAAAATAAAAAAACTATTTATGGAAAATTTCTAACAGCTAATATCAAAGACAGAATGAAGTAAAAAAAAAGTTAATTGTTGTCTTTCTTACTTAGAATTATGAACATAAACAGACAATAGCTAAATGTAAAAAGAAGCAAAATATTAAATCATGGAGGTACAGTGAGAGGTAAATAATTTCCTTTAGTATGTTGAGTAACCAAGTGATACTAACGCTAGAATTATCGACAGGGATCCATCGATTTGTTTGTTTGTTGTTAAGCACAAAGCTACTCAATGGACTCTCTGCACTGAATCTTGGAACCCTGATTTTTACCGCTGAGTCATCGCTTTTTAAACACACGTTTCTAAACTATTTATACACGAAATTGCTTGTGCGACTTTGTCGGTTACAGTATTCGTACTAATACGAGTCATATAAAAAGATATACAAACCAAAATACCATCAATATTGTAATTAATCCCAATAATTACTTGTGGATGGTTCAATGTATTATTAGTAGAAAATTAATTGCTTCACCTTTTTTGTCAGTTCTTTACAATGAGTGCTGTAACAAGTAGAAAAACATAAAATTATGAAACATGATACAGTAGCCTCCCAGCGGCACAGCGATATGTCTGCGGACTTACAACGCTAGAAACCGGGTTTCGATACCCGTGGTGGGCAGATAACAGATAGCCCATTGCGTAGCTTTGTGCTTAACTTCAAACAAACAAACATGATAAAGCATGTGGACTCCTCGGGCAGTAAACGGAATAAAAACGAATCGGTAACTTGATGGTTATAAAATAGTTAATAAATGGCCTTTAAGTCTGCATTGTTGTCAAAAAAATATTCTTGGTCATTAGATTTAAGTTCAGGTTGAAGTATAAACCTAACTTTTTGTCCAGTGTACAGAGTCTTTGTGTACCGGAATGCAACGTCACTTTTCTCAATTCATGCCCCTTACTTGGATATTGTTACGCAGCAAAATCATAAATTTCAAGCGATGGAAAGGGTCCAAAAAAGTTGCTAGTTTTATTAAATCACCCAAAAGGATTCGTCTTTTTAGGCCCTGGGGAGTGTTTCTCTTCCGCTGAATAAACGTTGTCATAGAAGGTAGGGTCACTTCAGTTGTCATGGTAATTTGGTTGTCACTGTTGACGTATTTTCATAGTAGTTGTAGATTACAGGAGAAACAATTAAATTGCAGTTTATTAAGCCGTTTACAAAATATCGTCCATTTTGTCATTCAAGCTCAAAGAAAGCCGTCACTCAAGGCCCTCCAACTCGATTTATTCGAGTGTTAAGGTAATATCGAACAGACGCGTGAATTAACTGCTTTAATCTAGCCGTCATTGAAGCAGAAAGACTTACACTGTCACCAAAGGAGTGTTTAGTGTGCTAGGCCTTAGCTTTCCTAAATGGTACGTCACATGAGCCCTTGTCTCATGTTCCTCCTTCTCTGTAGGTTCGTTCTGTGTGTTGTAGCCCGCATTCCGCTGAGTTACCGGCATTTTCGTGACAGCCTTTTCAAACTGCAAATCACCAAACCTGCAAAAACGAGTAAGGCCAACTTACAGTGACCATGGAGATGGTGTTACTTAATGAGGCACGGCAAGGTACCGTGAGCCCAGGCTCAGCCTCCACATGCCATCACGGAGAGGCAAGCCCCACTATCAGGGCCAGTATCTGGTCACGTGGTCGGCTGCCTTCTACGAAGAGGAACGAAACTCGTTACAAGCCTTTCCTTGTCTTTCATTGAGTTCAAACTATTCTTCTAGCTTGAATCTAACATATCAAAGCGAAAAATGTCTTTTCTCAGTCGTTTATTCTTCTTGATGGACTAAATTAGCTGTGGAAAAACAAACAATAGCAACATCTACGCGTTACTACATTCAGAACTTCTTGTCATGTGACTGGCAAGCAAAACACGCTACACGTGTTAGATAGACCGTTTCTAGACGTCTGCAGTAAACTGAATTTTCCTTTAAAAAGATAATAATAACAGGCATTCCGTATTGTACAAACAGTAATAAAGCGAGTTTTACGAGCTCAGTCACAAAGTGTTGTGAAGAATCGTTAACAAATAATTGAAGTGGTACAAACCTATAAAAACAGTAAACCACAAAGGCATTTCTTTATAAATTATCCAGACATTTTTACCCAACACAACAAAATAATTCCCTTACTTGTTACAGTGTTTCACTTAACAATTTACTCACGACTGGCGATCTGATTTTCACTTTTTACTGACATCTGGTTTGTTAATTCACTGTGACTTAATTTCTACTGCTTGATTGTAATTGTGGTGCAAGTGTTATGTTCTACTCTTCCTTGGGCACACCTTTCATATAAATGTTATGTTTCATTTTTTCTTTCGGCAGTTCTCCGGTGGGACAGCGATCTTAACAACGCTAAAATTGGGAGTTCGATTCCCCTCGGTGGACATAGGATACAGCCCGATGTGGTTTTCTATGAAGAAAAACACACTTCTTTCAGCACATTTTCAACACACGTGTTACTCTCCTTTCAACGAATTGGTGGTTGATTTTTTTTATATCAACAAACCTCTTTCGTTTCTTCGTTCATTTATTAATATTATTGTGAATAAGCTGTTTTCAAAATAGATTAGGCTTCAGATCAAATCGTTTACTAATGATTACTCGTAAGGTGGCTTATTAGCCTCATTCTATGTCGATTGAAAATACAGCAGTTGTAATTTAGTGTACATTTTTTCATTCATATTTTTTCTTTAGCCCTAAAATAGTTTCAACATGTTCACAAGTTTGGATACCTTACTACACATATTCATACAAGTTTTATCGAGCATCCATTTTAATCTTTATATCACGCTAGGTGCCGCTTTCTTTCAAAGGAAACTTCATTTATATATATATTGGACTTTAAAGAAGAGACCTTTCAACTACTTCTATCTCACAATAAAATTGACAGAAATAAATAGTTGAAAGATATCTCCTTAACAATCCAAGGTGTTAATTAAGTTTCCTTTGAAAGAAAGTAGCACCTAGTGTGATATAAAAATTAAAATGGATACCCGATAAAACATGTCTGTCTAGTGTTTTATTTCTTTTTATCAAAATAGCTCAACTGCTCGATTCTTGAAAATTCTGCAACAGTGAAGAACCTCGATCTTGAAATAATATTGCGTACATGTATTAATATACCATAATAAGTTTAAAAATCCACATTTTAGCGGATATAACGTAGAACAGAATAAAAAGGTAAACTTCTCTACTAACTACGACATAGTTATTTTGACAATATGGAGATTTTTTTAAAACATGCCAATCGAAATGCCCCTTTATCATTACTTCACAGAGTCTCTCATCAGAAGAGGACACAGCAACAATCACATACATATAATGTTGTTTATATATAGACTGTTTCAGGAAGTCGCTTAATAGAGTAAGTCTGCTTTTACTGCAGATAAAGTGAATAAATAAATATATATATAGATATATCAGATGAAACGTGCCAATGTCCTTTCCAAATATCACAAGCGCCTTGGATTTGAGCTGTCAGAGATCATTACAGAGGAGAGCGTTTGTTCGTCTTGATGTATTTACTTGTGAATTTACAGACGAGCTCTACATACGCACATATTCATCAACTGACTAAGTCACCTGACCAAACCGCAATGTATTTATAATAATATTCAATCGGAATGAAAAAATCCGAGATTTGGAATTGAAAGCGACAGGAACTTGTTAATAGACAAACATGTTGCTTTTAAAATTTTAAGATAATTAGTACATGGCTTATAGATTAAAAAGACACAGTGCCACCTGGAGGCTATTCACAGAACTACATATACATCTCAAGACATCATAATGCCACGAGAGCAAAGTGACAGAAGAAACCAGCCCAACAGCTCAAGTGGCTTTCCGAACTCTGTACAGTTAAGTCTACGTAGGTGACAACAAATCTCGGTCACGCACCTGCTTCAAACATCTAAAATACCGCTCGAATCCAAGCCCTCTTGAAGCATACTCAACTGTGCAAGCTGTATAACCTAAAATGTTATCGATGACCTTGTTAAACATTATTAACTGTGTTCCCTACGTGTAATGAATTCAGTTACGCTTAAAGAGAGAACAATTAAAATTGAATAAAACTCACTAGGTGGCGCTAGTGGCAGGAATTAAATAAGACCACAATTTTGTATTTCATTATTAATACTTTAATTAAGCTGTTAAATAATAAATAGAATATATTATAAAAATGTCCAGATAAAACAATACTACGCTGAAGAGGTGAGGTCACTATATAAAAGTCACGCAATACATAACGCGTTAAACGGTTATATATATATATATATATATTTATGTAAACCTGAGCTATAAATTTATAATGTTCGTCATGTCGACTAGAACAAGTTCAAATGCAACTTGGGTCACCCGTTCAATAACAGGCCTCGTCCACGAAGCAGTTTGCTCATACGGGGATATACGTTTTAGATAGATTCTGTTTCAGAAGGCATCATTATAATGGCTTTGTTATATCGGAGTCAAAGTGGTACATTGAAGTTTTGTTGAAAACAAAAGTTTTTCACAATAAAAATGTATAAAAAGAGAACATAATATATCCAATACATGTATGTAGTGGAATAATACCAATTTAATCTTTATTTTCTTTTTACTGAAGAAATTGCTCAAACAGCACAAAAAACTTCGAATATTGACTGTTCAGAACATGACACAATTATTGCTATTCAAGAATAGTTTTTTTTTTTGCTTCCCTAAATCCCCCACCTAATAGCTCAGCGGTAAGTCTCTGGAGTTATGACTATAAAAATCATGTTTCGATACCCGTGGAGGGCACAGCACAATTAGCTTATTGTGTAGCTTTGCGCTTGACAACAAACAAACAAACATCCAAAAATGTTTCGCCGACATTATTTACATAAATAAAGGGCATTTGAGTTGGTTGGTTAGAAAAGTGCTACGACATATATATTTCATGAAAAGACATGAAGCGTGAAATGCAGGTTCTGAAGGTCTTCTGTGTCTAAGACTTCATGGAAAAAAAATGATAAAATAAAAAAAGCGTGTCTATGAATGTATCAGGAGGTTGATATAATCTCGCCAAAAAAACATGTTTCTAGTTTCAAAATCTCAGTAGAACAATTTTCATTTCAAATGTATTGTTTCCAGAAAACTTCTAGAACTAACAGATAAAATTGTATTGAGTTAAAACGAAACGTTTGGAGTTAACAGATAAGACTCTTCTACGTTTAAATAAAACTTTTGGAGGTAAAATATAAAGTTTTTCTATGCCCCAAAATGCGTTATAATACACAATTATGAGTACACTTTTCGTTGTACGCTGATAGGAGACAAAACAATCAATTAACATTAAAGATATGATAACTGCTATTGAACGCCACATTCAATTGTTCATTTACCCTAAGAATGTTCCTATAAAATTCCTTTTGGCTTCAAACTCACTTCGAACTTGTCATGTTGTTTATCACTAGACACATCCTTTACCAAATTCAAATGAAAAAAAAAACGCAATTTCCTGTTTTTGTACGTTTACTTTTTGAGGGGTATTACCATCATGGTGTCGTACTACCTATGTGGTAGTTCGCGTTCATTTGGAGGAAGGGAATATCGGCCTTTTGCTTTTCCAGGAATCACACGTTCGTCTTTGTTATCGTGTCGTAAAAAGTAGGCGCATTTCGAATCACAAATCCTTGTCAATAACTCAAAATTTCGAAGAAAATTTACTAAACTTTCCTTTCGAGCTAATTCCTGCTTTAAGTACGACGTATATTAATTATGACATAATGTTCTATACACAGCAACCCACAAGTTAATTTTTATGAATCACTTGTCTCAGAATTAAACCATTTGTTGAGCTGATTTGCTTAAGTCCTAGTATCCCTACTGACTTAGCAACAAGACTATTAGACTTTGAGTATCATAGTTACGATATTTCGTTTCGAACTGTTTTTAATTTGTTTGTCGTTAATGGTGTGTTATAACTGCTATATTGAGAAGCCTTTCATCTGGCTTCGGTTTCCAGGCTCGATATGAATCAATAAGTATGAATTAATAATAAATTTCTACCTGAATAAAAATAATTGGAAACGTATTTTTGAGCTCTTATAACGTCAGTTTTGTTAAGCCCGCATAAAAACTGCCCTATCGAAACAAGCCTCACTTGAATCGCGAGAAAACTCGTGCTTCCCTCAGGGCTGATCATAAAATCGTCAGGCTTGCTATAGCGAGTACATTTATAACACATTAAACACGTGTGTCCTTTCTATCCATTGGTCCATTATTAAAGTAGGTCGATGAAAAAGTGCTTTAACCTTTAAAAGCGAACAGTTCACAGTTTTGCTGTCTCTATGAAACAAACACGTTCGAATCACAATGAATATTCGTTCGGTTCTGCCTAGTGACAGTGTTTTTTGTTCTTATTGATTTTCACTGCAACATGGTGAGCTAAAAAAGGAATCTACAGTCTTCCATAAAGGCCTGTTATCTGACGCTTGTCGTTTCTGACATGTGCTCATCCACAACTAAAGAAACTGGAGAAGCTCACCAATAAGCAAATTTTCGTCTGCCTCTGTCAACATTAAACAAAAGGGTAAATTTTTGTACATTAGCTGAAATTCACCATGTTTTGCCTGAATATCGTTTGGTTAATAAAATCTGGGCCTTATTACTAGCAGCGGTGAGTTAGTGGGTGCATATATTCATGGTTTCTAGAATGGAGTAATATGCAGAAAAAAAGTTGATAAACGTATTTAGTTGACGACCTTAACTTCTGCTCCATCTTGTAGTTTTAAAATGTGGAAATGAAGTGAGTTAAAGATGCTGTTCAATTGTGATTTTGCGCTTATTAGGTCACGAGGCGAATTTCTCTCTTTTAAGTGTAATACACAGCACTTACAAGACCTTTCCGAAACGTTCAATAGACAATTTTCGCCATTTCCATGATCTAACTCTTCATCAGTGAATTAAGATTGACTTAAAATGAGCAAACATTGAGAGTGATTGTGTAAAATTACGTTTCCTCAGGTTAGACATTTGTTTCATTGTTCACGTGATCTCAACCACCATTATATTACACAGAATAAGTGTATATTTCAACATTTAGTTTTGTTAGCAACCGTCAGGGTTAACCTGCTTAACTTAATAACCGTATGGGTAGCATTCGTCTTAACACTGACAACCGTCTGGGTAGAAACTGTTTAATTAATTTAATTTTAAGAAGTTAAATGCATTAATGAGGATATATAAAACAAAGTGTTAATTGGCAGATTTCATATTGGGTTATAGTAGTTTAGAAGTGTTGCCTTTAAATCATATCAGTAACAAGTGGCCAGTTGCTTAAAACAAACTAAAAAAAAAGAACGCTTAAAATAACCTGTTACTCACGTGATCAACGTCCTTCCAGGTCCGGCGCTTCGGTCAGTGGTACGACAATTGAGCTTGGCCCTTTAGTGGCCTCATGAGGGGTAAGCGTACTATCCAAGTGAACTTCGACTAACAGTTAATATCACACAAAAGCTTCTGTCACCGGCACATAAGTGAGGTACACAGACGTTTTTCAACTTCATAAATCACTGTAACCAGCAACCTAAACATCAGAACCGTCCAAGCACTTGTGACGCGCACATCAACCAGAGAACACTTGCTTCTCTAAACTTAAGACGTGCGTACGGCCACTCCGAAACGCAGGTGCGCTAGCAACTCGACGTTAGAGCGTTGAAATTACCTTTTTTTTTCTTCTTCGGATACCTCCCCTTCACACCTGGTCAGGCGAAACAGAGAATTCCACGGTTACTTGAGGCTAGCAGACATCTTCTTCAGCCAGGTATTTTAGTACACAAGCTTGTAGCTTGCTTGAGGGTCGCGAGCAAACGATTATTCAGCAAACTCGCGTACGCGATTCCACTTGGATTTCAGCAAATTGTAGCTTGTTCTCAGAATTTGAGATATTTTGAGGATGTATCCATTATGACATGTCAGTGGAAAGTCGTTTCTGGTCTATAATAATTCCCCAAACTTTATTTTATGAATATGACAAGTATGTCCCGTGAGGTGTCTCTGCGAGATCACGAACACTGGGCAAACCGAACTTACGGAATGTGAGTGTCCTCGTTTACAGGCGACAGATCAGCGGGATGTCGATCACCACTAGTTTCTTGCCTGGACGTTGCCACTCAAAAGACCGTTTCAACAACGAACCAGCATTAACTAATAGTAACAGCAGGAAAACCAGCGTCGAACTGTTCTCGGAATATGCGAACTTTGGAGTGTGTCAGACGCGTGGATTGAAGTATTGTATATCACCGTCTTTTCTCTAGAACAGGCAAGCTACTTTCCAGTTGATTCTGGCCAATCCCTTTCTTGACGTACTGCGCATGCACCTACGTTGTTGAGAAATATCGTAGTGCGCATGATTGGTTAGTTAACTAGAAATACATAATAACTATCCATACTCTGGTTTTCCGTGTACTTGTTTTTGAACCTCCTAACTTCTGTACAACTTTTACATCATTCAGAATGTGTTCGTTTACCAGAGCCTTTAAACTTTCCTCTTGTAAATGTCTAAAGTGGGAAAGAGAAGGCCTTAGTAAACATGTGAAGATAGTTTTAGAAGAATAGGAGGTATAAAATGAACAAACAGTTAGAGGAGAGACAAACAAATACAAAACATTAGTTACCTCCCTCAAATAAACAATAAACGAAAGTCATGAAAACCTAACCTGTTTGTGTTCCTCTGTACAGATCACCGCTGAACAAAAGAGAAACCCCGAGCTCCCAGAACAGTTTTCAGAGAGATTTCAGTCGTCGGAGCGAGACAGCCTGGCGTCACGGGTCGACCAGTAAGATGAGGATGATACAAGTACTTCAAGTCCATTTTTGAAGCAGCTGTGCCTTTCACACCCCTTCCATCGGTACTTGTGATGTCAGTGTGAATGTAGTCATAAGCTCTTTAGAGTAGATCACTAAGTAAACACGAGAACTCACACGTGGTAAGCTGTGGTCTGGTAATTGTCGAAGCAGGGCAATTCATGAGACATTAACTTATGTATATAATCTATTCCATATAGATTTTTGATACACGTGTTCCTTTTCTTTTTTCTTCTTCTTATTTGCTTGCCACATGAGCAGGAAAAAAATTTAAGGGCATTTTAGTTTCTCTTTAAAAGTCATGTTTATGGAAATGTTGAAATAGGTTTTAAGTAGCATTAGTCAGTAGAAAATTATTGATATTTCCTGAGAAATCGAAGCTGAGATTCTCCCCAAAACTGTTTTGTAGCTCTCGTGCGAAATTTCAGTAAATACAGGGAAGTTGGAAATTGTGTTAATAAAACATTATTAACATTTGTTTCCTAATGTCTCCGAATCACGTGCAAACGCCCCATTAACATAATTTCTGGACACCCTGTATGTATTTCTAGCATGAGTAGAAAGAATTGCTAAAAGTTCAGATAGAAAATGACATTATTTTTTTTTTATCAAACCAACTAAAAGTTATAAAGTTTGTAGCATCCCAAAAGTTCATTTCATTGCTTCACATGGTTTGGGATAAATAGCTATAGTCTAAAAGGTAGGGTGCACCGTATCCTTAATAATTATAAGTGATTTACTATATTGAAGGAGAAATACTATCGTAATGGTTATGCGTATATCTCACTAAGTCTTTTTTTTTTTTTCAGTTTTACACATTGACTGTTTCTACAGTGAATGTCTGATTGTTTAATGTAATATTTGTTAATTACTTGGGTAAGTATCTGTGCATCTCACTATTAATTCAATTATAGCATAAGCTAGGCCTATTTGTTCATGTGATATTGGTTCTTTGGAAACCAAATCTCTGAATGTTTCATATAATATTCGTTGAGACTTGGTAGGCATTGGTGACTACTAATGACCGAGTTCTACGAACACTGTGTTGCCAGATCTACGATAGCCCCATCTATCGGGTAATGGCGATAGTTCAAGGAGTAATATTGAGTTACAACATATCTTCTCATTTTCACTTTTTTTTTACAGAGTCATGGCTTTTAATCTATCTGATTTATTTCCAATAAACTATTTCAAGAATAATGATAAGAAGACACAATTTGGTGGTCAATTTAATCAATTGAAAATATGAATTTTACAGGGTTTGTTTTAAGTTGTAGTTTAGACGGTGTAGACATAGTTCTGGCTATAATAGAGTGCTTCTGCCTGTTTCTGAAGGAAGCCTCAGTATAAAAGCCGAATTGTCGTCTCACTTCAGAAACAGGCAGGAGCACTCCATTATAACCAAAAGCCTGCCAATACTACTGGTTGGTTAGGAAGTAATAATTTTATAGATTTAGATTTTTAATTCTAAGTGTTAAGTTTGTTTATCGATTCTTTTGCTCCACCCATAAAGTAAACAACTGAGTTTTCTTAGTTTACATGCCTATCATTAAATCACTCCATTTTCTTCTAGTTTTTCTTGTTTTATTTTGTATATACCATCCGTACCTGTAATCTATAATTTTTTCTAACTATATACTATGAAGAGCTAGGCCTAGCATGGCGTGGTAGTTGAGGCGCTTGACCAGCAATCTGCGAATTGCAAATTCGAATCCTCGTCGTCAATCGTGCTCGTCCTTTAGGGATGGCGTCTGGGTAGGCCATCCTCGTGTGAATATCCTTGGCTTGCAAAATTACCGGCCGATCCCAAATTATGTGGGATTAAAGTCGTTACAGAGAAGAAGATACACTGTGAAAAGTTAAGCAAATGGTCCCTTTTGTGTGCTTTTTCTGCCTATCGGTTTGCCTACTAACGTTTCTGTTATGTCAAATACTTATACTTGATATGTCGTTTAGAACCAACAGCTGCTAAAGAGATTATACGTTTCAACTACAATCGCTCTCTCCAAGATACAACTCATAACGAGATTATGTTCCAGTTTTGATGGGTTGCTGCGAGGGTATCCAAATGATGAAACAATGCATTCTGATCTTTACGAGAAGAAACGTCAGAAAATTATATTTAATTTACTATATTAATGTCCAGGGTGATTTTGGGTTTTTCTCTAAGTACGTATCTTATTCTGAATGGAAGTTATTAATATTATTTGGACTCAACTCCTAACGAAATTATGTACCAGTTACATCTTCGAACTTTTAGGTACAACATCCAACGAGATTACGTTCCAATATTACTTATTTACTGATAGGCACAACTTCCAACGAAATTATGTCCCATTTACATCTGCGAGCTTCTAGATGCAACTCCTTATGATATTACGTTTCAACTACAGTTGCCTGCCTCTAGATGGAGCTGCAAACCAATTTTAATATTTAACTAAGCAGCAAGTAAAAATAACCTCTCCACTTAAAAAAAGTCCACTTTAGACTATATCTTCATAGCTAAATCAGTGTTAATATTCACAAAAGAAAACAAAAGAAGAATATACATTATTACGTATACTTCATATTCAAAACGTAAATGTTCTTGTGTAAATACTCCAACTATTTGAACTTCGTGATAAATCTAACTCGTCTTCACTCCTCTTCCTCTCACAAACAAAATAAATAAATCATAAACTTCCCTTTCGTAACTAATATACATTTGGGAAGTATTGTAACCCTGTGAAGGACTGTCGCATAATTAATTAGAATCGACAAGACCTTAGCAATAATGAACTTACATAAGTAAGAGGCGCCTTTTGAAGCTGAAGATTGAAAGTTTCCATTTTAATGATTTTTTTTAAATATTCGTTGAAAAACAAGTAGCGATGAGGATGAAAGGTAAAGATTAATTTATTGGAGAACTCCAATTTGGTGCACAAAACTATCAGATTCGTGTATTTGTTATTCGTGTTTATGTTTTTCTTGCTTTCTTTGTTTTTATCCAAAGTATCACAATTCGAGGCTACACTACAAAGGATTCAATATAGAAACACAACTGTTAGAGAAGGGATCATGTACAGTAAACCAGGGTAAGAACTTTATTCATGAAGAAGAACAACGACAATAGCAACATGTGTTCTGATGAGAGAGAAAACAGAGAAGCATGTTCATATGACAACAGTACTTATGTTAATAAGGAAACTGAAGGTCATATATATATATATATTCACATGTAAAATGTTAAAAAACTCTTCACAATTGTTGTAGATCAACAAATCTATTACAGTCAGATCCCATCATTCTATGGGATTGAACTTGCCGAGTTACTTACGATTTAATCGAAAATCGTCGCGCATATGTTATGGATATGAATGCTCTTCAGTAGGTTAGGCAGATTTTTCTGAGTATTACCACATCAAGTATTATTTCTAAGAAACCATAGCTGCCCATCAAGGACACAGTGAATTGCTGTTTACTATTCGTTAATTGGCTAACAGCAGCAGCAGCAGAAAGCTCTTGTAATTGACCCCAGCTGGGCAGTGCCGTAGAAAAACTCAGCTTTCTTCTCAAGCTCTTCCAAAAGATTCAATAAGAGCCACGATGAGAAAAGAGATTTGTTGTTTTGGTTTTAGTTTTCATGATGGGGCGTTTGCACGAAGCAGGTGTTCCACTTAAGTCGTGTTTCGTAACGTGGTGTCATGGGAAACTGTTATGGAATCGATCTCCCGGTTGTTGAAACGTTTCGTTCTCTTAAATGAATCTATCTATCTATCCGTTTGAGCCCCCTCCCCTTCCCACCCGGTGGCTCAGCAGTAAGCTCGAGGCTTTATAACACGAAAATTATGGATTCGATCCATGCGGTGGCCACAGCATAAGAAGCTTGTTTGTGCTTAACAACTAACAAACAAATCTATCTGTCTATATGTCCGTCCACTGGCGTTCTTTCAATTTATTTTCTGTCATTGTTTGTCTATGTATATTACTATCTATCTGTCCGTCTATCTATCTATCAATTCATTTGACAACTAGTTAATTCTTAAAACACAGAAAGCTTAAAAAATATTCTAATTCAAAAAGATAACAGTATATATATATATATATATATATCGTAATCACTTAAAAATGCATATATAACGTAGTTAAAAAGTTTCATTTATTTTCCTAAATTAAAAATTTCATTGTGCTCGCACTTCTCTACTGAAATATTATTAAGTATTTCTGCCAACCGTTTAATTTTTATGCTTTTTCTGGAAATCTTAATACTATTCGTTTCAATGTAAGTGTTATTCTGAGCTATGTATTCTTCAGAATGTTATTTAATCACATGATATAAGGACTTAGATAGAACCCGAAACGTCGTTTAGAAATCAATAACATGGAATGTAAAAGTATGTGTGTATATATATTTATATACATACATCAACTTTACTAGGCCAGTGTTGAGAGATTCAACAGTATACATTTGAGTATAAAAACGAAACATAAGGAAAAAAGATTCTCACGGGAGGTATTTTGGAGTTGTTTGTTTCTTGATCATTGCTTCAAGAAGTCCAGAATGAAATATATTTTGGTTCTGTTTATAGATCTTACTTTATTTGCTACAGTAACATGATGATGATGTGCTATATCATTCTTGCTCCTGTCTTCTTCAATATGCTACAGCTACATGATGATGTGCTATATCATTCTTGTTCCTGTCTTCTTAATTTTTTTTTTCACTATCAAATTATGAATTTAGATACATTGATAGACAAACGGACGGACGGGAGGAGAATGCGGAAAGACAGATTAATAGATTAAAAATATTATAATAATTTATGTAAAGAATTTGTTGTAATAACATTATTGTTTTGCGTTTTAATAAATATATTTTGTACAAAAAGCCAGTTTTTAATGGTTTAGCTTTAGATACCACCACTTTAAAGGTGTGGTTTAAAGGTGCCCAGCTGCAGATCAGAAACAAGGTCAAAGGTTTGAGCCACAATACGCCGCTGAACACGCTATGTAGTTTCGGATGTAGTGATATTATCGTTTTAACCGTCAATATCACTATTTCGTTAATAGTTGCTGCATAGGTGTCGGGTGCTGCTGGCTGGATACTTTACCTTTGGTCAGCAGTTCTAAATCAGGGACTGTACTTTGGGGTTTATGATTTAACCTTTTTAGCCTGTGTCATGTAAGGAGCTGTTCAGGTAAAAAATAACAAATTAACTACCGCGATTCTAGCATTTCGTTCTCTTTTGAAGTTTCTGATCCACTACATTTAGCCCTCCTCCTCCCCCTCTCCCAGTGACTCAGCGATAAGTCAGTAGGCTAACAACGCGAAAAATTTTGTTTCGATGTCCGTGGTTGGCATAGCACAACTATCCCGCTATGTAGTTTTATGCTTAACAACAATCAACCCACTATATTTAGTACAAATTTCAGAAACAAATTTTCTTTAGAGTTACGATTGTCCAAAAGAAAAGAACTTTAATTTTTTTTTTATTTGCAAAAGCCCCCCAGTGGCACAGCGGTATGCCTGCGGAGTTACAACGCTAGAAATCTGATTTCGATACCCGTGGTGGTCAGCGCACAGATAGCCCTATGTGTAGCTTTCTGCTTAACTACAAAAAAAAAATACAAAGAACAGTTAATTTGTAAAAACAAAAAAATAGATATTGTTTTCTGGACACTTAAAAAAACGTTTTCATTTTTTGTTACCATTTTCATAAAGCTTAGGTTCCAAGTTAAGAAAGCGAGTTATGGAACTACCATTACAGGCTGATAATCTGAAAGCAAGTTATGGAACTACCATTACAGGCTGATAATCTGAAAGCAAGTTATGGAACTACCATTACAGGCTGAAAATCTGGAAGCAAGTTATGGAACTACCATTACAGGCTGAAAATCTGAAAGCAAGTTATGGAACTACCATTACAGGCTGAAAATCTGAAAGCAAGTTATGGAACTACCATTACAGGCTGAAAATCTGAAAGCAAGTTATGGAACTACCATTACAGGCTGAAAATCTGAAAGCAAGTTATGGAACTACCATTACAAGCTGAAAATCTGAAAAAGGGAATAAAACGGTCCATCTAAAAGGAGAGGAATATTCTGCCGATTCTCAACCGTAGAAACACAATTTCTTATTTCATTTAGAAGTACTACACTCAGAAAATGATAACGAAGTCCATTAAAGCGTACAAACAATGAGATCTGTGTTCCTTTTCTTCTGACAGTTTGATTATCAGATAATATAATCTGAAAGTATTGATTCTCGTGAAACCTGCACTTCAATTTCCTGAGAACGTCTTTTGACTGAGATTTACCCGTTGCGGACATGCCAATCGAGTGAAAGTTTATGACCAGTGATAAGATAGTGGAATTAGACGCGCCTGGGGAATTGGGCTTTGTTTGAATCTAATGAGAGTGGCCATTTTTCTGTGGACTGGCAGACGTCTTATCTAGAATCCGCATGTGTCCTCATGTAAATATCCGCAGCATCGCATAATACAGGAATTTCCTGAAAGTTACAGCCTTAGGACGAACGATTCGTAATGAGTCATTCAAAATATACGTGGATATAAATGAAATAATAATAAATACATTCTGTGTTTTTTCTTTAAAATCATGACACGCTTTTCTTTTAATGTGATTGTTTCACGATAGAATAAAATACCAAACTTCCAATAACTAGACTTTATACTTATATTAAACGATATAATGATTTGGGCTATTAACCAACAGATATTCCATATTCGTTATTTTGTTTAGCATTCCTTATGGGAAAATTTTGAAATTTCTCTTTGAAGTTAATCTTTTGTATGAAAATAAACAATTACAACGTAAGCATAGTGTTGCAGCATTCATAAATGACTATGACAGAAGATCCTAACAATGGAATTCTCTAGTGGGTCAGCAGTAAATTTACGGATTTACAACGCTAAAATCCGGGGTTGAATTCTCTTTTGTGTAATTTTGTACTAAACAAGTCAAACAATAGAAAACAATAGTTCATAATATTGATTAATAATTATGCACAAAAGATAGGCAGTTAAGATAGAAAATCCAAATAACAGAGTTTCCCAGTTGGTCAGCGATAAGCTTACGGGTCTACAGCAGTAAAATCCGGGATTGAATTCTCTGTGGTGGTCAGAATGCAGATAGCTTT
This sequence comes from Limulus polyphemus, assembly GCF_000517525.1. NCBI lineage: Eukaryota > Metazoa > Arthropoda > Merostomata > Xiphosura > Limulidae > Limulus > Limulus polyphemus. The sequence goes on from NW_013666437.1 coordinate 235,193, forward strand.
TGTGTAATTTTGTACTAAACAAGCCAAACAATAGAAAACAATAGTTGATAATATTGATAATAATTATACACAAAAGATAGGCAGTTAAGATAGAAAATCCAAATAACAGAGTTTCCCAGTTGGTCAGCGATAAGCTTACGGGCCTACAGCAGTAAAATGAGGGGTTCGATTCCCTATGGTGGACAGAGCGCAGATAGCTTTTGTGTAGTTTTGTACTAAACAAGCCAAACAATAGAAAACAATAGTTGATAATATTGATAAT
>NW_013666437.1:235488-255574 GCF_000517525.1 Limulus polyphemus
CGATAAGCTTACGGGCCTACAGCAGTAAAATGAGGGGTTCGATTCCCTATGGTGGACAGAGCGCAGATAGCTTTTGTGTAGTTTTGTACTAAACAAGCCAAACAATAGAAAACAATAGTTGATAATATTGATAATAATTATACACAAAAGATAGGCAGTTAAGATAGAAAATCCAAATAACAGAGTTTCCCAGTTGGTCAGCGATAAGCTTACGGGCCTACAGCAGTAAAATGAGGGGTTCGATTCCCTATGGTGGACAGAGCGCAGATAGCTTTTGTGTAGTTTTGCACTAAAACAAGACAAACAATAGAATACCTTAGTTGATAGTACTGAAGAATAAGTATACATAAATCTGGCGTAATGGACAGTTAATTATTTACATTTAAAATTTTAGATAACAAAAGACTGTAAACAGAAAGTTTTATTTTATAATCTAGAAATAAAGCAGATTTGTTCAATCCCCAAATTCTATTTCACGAATCAAAGATAACCGAATAGTATCGTGAGGGTTCTCTAAAAATGAAGGTTAAATTAATCTCACTGTTTATTGAGACAAGAGTAACCCAACAGCTAGTGATAGGGATTATTGACTAAAAGCTCTCCCTCTAGCCTATCAGTTCAAAATTGATAACAGATATGCGCAGATAGTCCTTCTGTGGCTTTGCGTGAAATTCTAAAAAGTAACAGTAACTAGTACTTACATATCATGTGTTAACTGCACATCTTTAAAAAATGCTGCATTTTTATCCAAACCACCAAAGAAATGAATACAGTTAAATGTGTAATTTTACAAATTAAGTTCATGAAAATATTGCGTTATTAATAATCAGTCTCTTGTAACGTTATGGAATGTCAATGACAAATCCCAAACGCTAAATTAGGGCCTATTTTTTATTGTTACACCCAGATAGAAAAAATCTGCAAAACACACATGGGAGTGGGCGTAAAAGGCTTTGGTGCTCTCAGATGCTTAGTAGATATGATCAATAGTATGTCTTATGTTTTATAAAACATTCTAAAGACCACAAAGAGCCAATTTATTCTGCATCGTCCACTATACTGCCAGCCCCTATTTTTTATGTATGGTCAAGAAAACGTTAAGGCTATAGCACTCCCACTCACCAACCCATACATCTTAGAGTGATGTTCTATTAAGGCATTATACAGCTATTATATGTCGTTTTGTTTCATATTGTTAGCGTATTATTATTAACATTATTAACACTATATTTCATATATTTTTTAAAGTTTAACCAGGAAAAAGATTCTATTGTATTTATTAACACTAAAACCTTCTAAGTACTGTACTATCTATTGTTTGTCTTTAATCACTGCAAGTGCCTTGTTATTTATTTTTTATTATTGTGGAGCACTATAGTGTTTTTAACCACCAAAGGTGCCCCATGCGTCTTTTTGATCATGTGTGTGGGTCTTTCTAACCCAAGTGTCCTACTGTCTCTTCTTGTTAAACGCAGGCATTTTCTATAACGTGTGTTGACTTTACTAGCCAAAAGAAGTGTCCTACTGTCTCTTCTTGTTGATGTGCTAATGTTAAATCTGGTCAAGTTTTGTGTTGTAAATGCACATTATTAAATACTACAAGTGTCTTACTGTTTCCTGTTGAAATGTACCTTATTGCTAGAAGTTGATAACAAATGCAGTACAAACTTCTTTTTTTTTACTCGCGAACTTTAAGGGCTTTAACATTTCCACTTGTTAACATTCGATAAGCACTATATTACATACAGTGTCTTTGGGTAAGCATGACAAGCTTCCTACTGTTTCTTAATGTTCGGTGTGTTACTATTAACATCTGATGTATATTTCCCCTAAAGGAGGCCGAAGGCGGCCTGGAAGGATCACATGTTTTAACCATTCGCACCACAATACAATAGTGTGTTGTCTGTCAGTCAGTCAGTAGACGCTAAAATGACGTCACATAAGGGATGTTTAATGTTGCATGTCATGAATCACGAAAAGAATTATGCACTCTGTTGGCTACAGCACAGCATGACATATGAGCTTCAAAAGCAAGAAATAAAAGTATTTGTTACACTTAATTTTGGTTTTATTGATTTCTTGAAACAGAACATTTTCGAGAATCCTACGGAAGTACATCTAGTTGTAATTCATACTTTATACTCTAGCATTTTTATGTGTTATCTCGTTTATAACCATAGTAACTATAATCTCTTACATTTACCCTTCTTAAAGTTCTCTAGTAACTAGTCTTTACAGTTTTATATCGTTCTTAATTTCTGGCGCTTTCATGTTCTTATATATGTTAATCTCCTATAAGCTCCCTGTTATTTTTTATGTTAAACAGCTTTTTTATTGTTTCGCTAAGCATCATAAAGTGTTCTAATATCACACATTCAAAGTGTCGATATACTTAAACTTCTATAAACGTTGTAATATGACCCGTTGCAAGTGTAAGCTTGCTACATACGTTGTAATGTAACACCTTCAAAGTGTTAACTTGCTTACGTTCAGATTGTCAAATTGCTACACACATTGTAATACGACACGTTGAGAGTGTCAATTTGCTACAGATTTACATATGGCACGTCCGGATTGTGAAATGGCTAGGTACGTTGTAATGCGACAAAGTGTCGATTTGCTACAGGCTAACATACATATTCAGATTATCAACTTGCTACGAACGTTTTAACTTTCTATAGCTTGTTTCAGGTACAAATAGTTACCTGCATAACCGTCTCCAGTTTTGAAAGACGATAGGACTAGTAAACATTTAGATTACTCTTGTCTGACCGACTAGTGGGATTTGAACGTCACTTGTATAACGCAACCATAGTCTCAAAGTAAACACGTTTTTACGGCAATTGGCCGCGAACCACGAACCCTCGGATTCATAGTTCTAGCATTCTAGCTACTTGGCCACGCCCGGCCAACGTGCTATATTGGTCATAATATGTTACCATCAGTGTTTACGAGATGTAGACGTTATAATACAACATATTCAGAACGCCTACGTAATATAGACGTTATAATACGACATATTCAGAACGCCTACGTGATATAGACGGTATAATACGACATATTCAGAATGCCTATGTGATATAGACGTTATAATATAACAGGTTTAGGTATTTATTCTCACAGGTTTGTTTATTTTGTTGCTAAGAGCAAAAAATACACAATGGGCTATACACGCATGGAACCCCTATTTTTAGCGTTATAAGCCATCAAACTTACAGTTGAGTCTCCGGGGAAGAGTGTCCAGTCTTGTTCTCGCAACTACAAATATGTATATATATATATATATATATATATATCGCATATTTCAAACTATTTGAAGTAAATAAAAATTTTTGATTTGCTTTTTTATTTCAGACTATGTGGAAATGATAAAGATTGTTTGTTTTGTTTGTTTGTTTTTGAAATTCGCCCAAAGCGAGGGCTATCTGCGCTAGCCGTCCCTAATTTAGCAGTGTAAGACTAGAGGGAAGGCAGCTAGTCACCACCACCTACCGCCAACTCTTGGACTACTATTTTACCAACGAATAGTGGGATTGACTATCACATTATAACGCCCCCGCGGCTGAAAGGGCCAGCATGTTTGGTGGGACGGAGATTCGAACCCGCGACCCTCAGATTGCGAGTCGAGTGCCCTAACCACCTGGCCAAATTTTAAAGATAAGAAACATCTACGTATATCCCCTTTAACTTCTATGTTTGCCGATTATTATCATTCTTTATGCGCGATCGTAAGATTTTAAAAATGTATCCAACTTATTACGTTCTGATGAGAAAAAGGCTGTATCTATAACTATTTGAACACAGTATGTTTAAAAATAATAATCACAAGAAAGTGGGTCACGAACGCTTTTATAACTATAGATAGACTCAAATGCACGAGTGAAATTCAGCTGTCAGATCAATGTGATAACTCTTCATGTACTATTCTAGCATCAAAGAACAGTCACACGTGGGTGACGTCATGATTCCTATTTTTACGTGTCTTGTAGTGACGTCAGATTCCTGTTCTAAATAGCCTGCAGAGTAAAGTTGTTTTTTCTGTTTTACATGATCTGTAGATCACGTGCGTTTTTTATTTTTTATTTTTTTTTCGTATGTTACACTGTATTGTGTTCTTTGACTTGATCGATAGTTCTGAAATGCAATTTAATAATGATAACATCTCTAGGCAACAGTAAGGTGCTTTTGCTACTATAAAAAAAGGACGGTAGAGCAGTATAACAAGAAATAAACATGATGTCACGCAATACCGTCCAATCAGGAGCCGATAATGTGCTTTGCTCAGAACACTCGTTTCCTCGGCATTTATCAAATTCCTTCTAAACTTCTTACTAGATAGCTAAAAGTGTCTTAGTTCGACGAATGGTGTACCTCATAATTACACGCAACAACGTTCCTTGAAAACTACTCACACGCATGTCCAGATTTCAAAAAACACCTTGGACTACTAATGTTGGTTTTATATTTACTATGCTCAACGGTTCATATCTTACCTACGACTATTAACAGCGACGTAACAGAACTTGGATGTTGGAAGGAAGGAGACAAATTATCAAGAAAACTCCAAAGAACAATTGAACAATACTATAACTTGCACCCATAATGCACATTGATTTAATTTGATGTCTTTCTTTCTGGAGATGCCGTCACTCCCATAGTTCTGCTAGTGGACATTGGAATTTTTAGCCCCAAGCGTTAATCAGACGTTTCCTTACTCAGTATAAAGAATCCAGACTTAATGGTGAAATCAACGAAGTAGAGCCATCTGCGTCATACCCAAAGAACGGAATCGCGTTTTCTCGAAATAATTATAAAACTTTCACAATACCATAGTTTAGAGTTTACAGGAAATAATTTAAATTACGCTAAAGTGGATTAAAATATTAATCACAATTTTGTTTAAAAGAAAAATTAGTTAGTTTTTTCGTTTGATTTCGTTCTTGCCTTAGGTTCCTCGATTTTCGCAAAATAATGTTTTCTTCAAACACTTTTCAATGATAAATAAGACCATTTGAATTAAAATCTTCATACTTTTAAATTAAATAAATGTGTTTTTGGATAAGAAGTGAAAAAAACATATTTCAATTATTTGAAAAAGTGTAATTCAAAGTTTTTACCTTTTTCTCCGTTTAATTTAAAAAGTGAAAATATAAAGATGATAGCACGTTACACACACACACACATGTAAATGCTTTTAAAAGTATGTTAATGGCAAAGCACATGACAGTAAATAATCCAGCATTCAACAATGACAGTAAATGCTTTAAATCGTTCGTTTGAGAGAAAATATGTAAAGTTTAACTATGACAGTAAATACTCCTAGGTTCAACCATAACAGTAATACCATAATATTCAATCAAATCAATTAGTACTATAAGGCTCAACCGTGAAAATCGTGACAGTAAATACTCAGCGACCCTACAAATCAGCAAATACTCTAAAGTTTAATTATGACAGTAAATACTCCGAGGTTCAACCATAACAGTAATACCATAATATTCAATCAAATCAATTAGTACTATAAGGCTCAACCGTGACAATCGTGACAATAAATACTCAGTGGCTCAACCATGACAGTAAATACCCTAAAGTTCACACAAATCAGTCAATACTGTAAGGTTCAACCATGACTGTAAACATGTCGAGGTGCTTGCATAACAACAAATACTGTGTTAGGAAGTACTCTAATATTCAACCATGGCAATAAAGACCCCAAGGTTTAACCAATTTAAGTAAGCATTCTGAGACTCATACAAAGGATAAATGCTAAAAGGTTCAATCACGACATGAAATACTATATATTTCACTATATCAGTAAATACTATAATGTTTAAGTAAGATAGGAAATACTCGTTGATTCACATGAACATAGTCTAAACATGAGACGCTTAAGTGTGTCTGAAATATAGTATACGTAACTAACGTCAGAATGTTGGTCGCACGATCAATTACACTACACGCCGTACAAAGGTCATTAAATAGTGTCCAGTAGAGAACTTAAAGTTATTCTTGGTTCATATTATATTAAAGTCATGATCTATGTACAAAGGTCATTAAATAGTGTCCAGTAGAGAACTTAAAGTTACTCTTGGGTCATATTATATTAAAGTCATAATCTATGTACAAAGGTCTTTAAATAGTGTCCAGTAGAGAACTTAAAGTTACTCTTGGGTCATATTATATTGAAGTCGGTAATCTATGTACAAAGGTCATTAAATAGTGTCCAGTAGAGAACTTAAAGTTACTCTTGGGTCATATTATATTGAAGTCATAATCTATGTACAGAGGTCATTAAATAGTATCCAGTAGAGAACTTAAAGTCACTCTTAGGTCATATTATATTGAAGTCATAATCTATGTACAAAGGTCATTAAATAGTGTCCAGTAGAGAACTTAAAGTTACTCTTGGGTCATATTATATTAAAGTCATAATCTATGTACAAAGGTCATTAAATAGTGTCCAGTAGAGAACTTAAAGTTACTCTTGGGTCATATTATATTGAAGTCATAATCTATGTACAAAGGTCATTAAAATTACTCTTGGATCATATTATATTGAAGTCATAATCTATGTACAGAGGTCATTAAATAGTATCCAGTAGAGAACTTAAAGTTACTCTTAGGTCATATTATGTTGAAGTCATAATCTAGATGCTCCTATTCTTCGCATTTTCCAGCTTCATTTCAGTTATTATGTAAGTACATAGTAAAATAGTGGCAGTTACACCAATTAGCACTACTGCTTTTAAGCAGTAGGCTTAGCTTTTTGTTTTCCATTTGACAGATTGATTGTTTATACAGTATATAAACCACCTGAACATCTTGCATATTCTACGTGAATTAATCATTTTTGATGTTGTTGTTTTGCTTACTAATGCACCAGAGCTAAAGTGTTACTCTCGGTTCTGCACAATTTCAAAATGTCAGTCCACATTACCACACCCTTTCCGCATTAAATTCAGCAAACGAGTAATTATCTGATTTCATGAAATACTTCCTGTGTCGCTTGGGTAATAAAGAACACGTCTTCATAAGGCTGCAGCAGGGGAATGTCGCTGACGTTTTCTATTAACTTTGAAAGATAAATATTTACAGCTTTACTAATTATAAATAGAAGTGGTATGAGAGTGTTTATCAAGTAGTGTAACCGCATTAGGTGAAATATGATATAACATTATCACGTTTTTTTTATTTTCCTATAACTTAAGATGCATTTCAAGAGTTTAATATGAGTATGGAATACTGAGTAACCCCCACACCTCATACAGTGTGTGTGTGGTACTTTTGAAATTTAATAATTTTCCACATGAGTTATGAGCTTAACAGTTTCACTCCTAAATTTGTGAAAAATGGAACAGCTCCCACTAGAAAGGCTAGAGTGTCGTTAGCCCAAACAGATATTATTTTAAAGTTTCAAATGACCCATTCTTCTTCTTAAAGCTCCTTAAGTTTTTTCTTCTTTTTTGTTTTTAGTGCTTAATAGTAACTGAGCTCAAAATGTAGTGGGATCACGTACATACATACAGTCAACTTGTGGTGGTGGTGAAGAGTACTGAAGGTGTATTACTAATGAGAGCCTCAGATAATCTAAATTAGTATTTTTATTAAAGGTTATTGTACATAATGAATTAGTAACTATATCCAATGCTCAATGCATTTGGAAAACAACCTTAAACTTTACAACTATTCTTCAAATTACTAAAAACCCTGTCTTCAACACAGTATTTCAATTCATGATGCAAGATGGTTCAATCTTAAGACCAAACTTTATATCTAGTTTAGGGTGAAATATCCCGATTTAGCGACATCCACATTCTTCCACTGCCATATTTTCATATTGACGTAGGACAACGTTGTTATGGTCGTCTATGTAAAGAAGTGTTACGGGCTTCAATGTGATAGGTACACAGCAAGCTGGCTCGACGTCAGGACTAAATGTGTGGAGTAGGCTTCGAATAAGGGCGTGATTGGTTCCGTTTAAATGCTCGCTGATTGGAAAAGGGCATTGTCCCTCACATTGATTAGCCAAGAAACCTTTCGGAGAAATAACCCAGTTATCCCAGCCAATATCATGCATATCGACATAAAGAGGCTTTCTTGAGCAGTGCTCAGCCTCCAATTTCATGTTTTGTTTGGTTACAAAAGACTGTTTCCTAGCGGTTTTAAGAACTTGTCGTTTCTGACGGAAGATGGCGCTGGATTCCGAGCATAAGAGAGAGCTCGTATAACATAAAACAGCAAAGACTCCAACTTTTGACACATCGGGAACACGTAGGATAGTGGGTGACATGTTTCCCTGTTGAGAAAATAGTTCAAGAGATACTGAATATTTCTGATCAGAGTTGAAACTATCCACTTCTAGTAGTTGTGTGCAGTCGACCGATATTTCGCACATTGACCACGATCGGCTGAGTTGCTTCCTCCCAAAAAAGGATTTCTCAGAAACGGCACCACCATTTGAAACTCCACCCCTTTGAGACATCCAGTAGAGGTCAAGAGTGAGCGGTTGTTGACAGTAAGTGTCCGGAAAAATGACTCTAATTTCAGCCTTGTAAAAGATGTCTTCCTGATTAGTAGGTGGAATAACGAAGTGAAATACGGCTTCAGTTTTCTCAACACCTAAAGAATAAAAATTCAATAAAATGAAACGCATTTCGGACCAGTGTCTCTCAAACTAAAGCTTTGTTCTTAAACTGCAGTACACAGATTTAGCCATTTTTTCGTAAGATGTGTTCTGTACATTTTGTTGTATTTGTGTTTTAGTGCTATTGACAGACTTTACCATGTGGAATGGTTACTTTTCTCTTACACTGTGGGCTTCTTCTTTAACAACATTTCAAAGGAGGGCACCACACACTTAATACATTTCGTGTAGTTAGCTTTAGCTGGGATCTACACTAAAGTTGAACTAAGTGTTCAATTTTGTATTATAATCCTGTTTTATCTTCATGTTTTCTCATATCATTAAATAACGTGATTCAAATCACAGCACCATATTTAAAATTTAAAGGTATGTTATTAAACATAATTTTATTAGTTGTCTGTTTGAGTTTTTTACTTTTTTGTTTCTACTATTTATGAGTTTTAGTGTATTCATAGGGAGAATTGGATATTCTATATTTAAATGATTCTGAATATGCAAATCTGCAAGTTCTCATAACACCACTGTCGATACAATATCGGGGTGGAACGGAATGTATTAGAACTACATTCTGACAATGTTTGGTATTTCGCAGATAGTGTGATGCTGCCTAAAATAGTTGTGAAGGTTATGTAACAGCTCTATTCGACGTAAAATATTCATACACTCATATCATAAAGACGTGATGTGAATCAGGGATTTAGAATTTCAAAGACGGGGATATCCCTTGTATTTAATGACATTGTAAAACAAAGGAACAACTTGGAGCACCAGAACCATACAGATAGAGGCCTGCAATGTGTCGCACTCCCGCCCCAGTAAGCAAAGTGTGGTGTTATATAACAGGTGAGAATCCACGAACACTAAGGTCAATGGCTGAAGCTGTCCACGTGTCCCAGGCACAGCACACGACATAATAAAGAATGATTTCTATCTCGAAAAGGGACACAAGTCACAAGTACACATGTTGCTTCCATGAGATATCGTTCAACCGTTACATATCTCAAGCAAAAAGAGAATGAATAGTGTGTTCATGCTATTCCATACAATACATTCCGGCCAAGTTGCCTATGGACTTCTGTGCGATCGCCCTCCTACACTAGGTAGATTATGGAAAGCATCAGGAAGGAGAGGTTTGGTTTTGGACAGTCTTACAACATAGCATTTTGCAGCGGAAACGACCCTGCAGTACTATTGGCAAGATGCACGGTCGTCAGATAGAGTATGATCGAACATGGCGACACGAAATGTAACGACGTGGTGAGACTCCATAATCATTTTATATAACGTACTCAATCTTTGTAGCTTTACGTTAAATGCTTAGGATTACAAGTAATCAGGCTTGAATTTCACTTAATCTAAACTTAGCATGTAAATTGTTAACTTTAGTCATATTAATCTTTTCTTGTCAGTCTTTGCATTTTTATACAGATTATGCTTTAAATTATGATGCATAAATCTTCTATGCACAATTTGCTTTCGAGTTTATGTGTTAATATATAATGAGAATTCATTCAAAGACATAATTCTTTCCCTCCTAAATAAAGAACAATTGTTTCTTTGAGCTAGAACAATTCGTATTTCTAAGAATTCTCTGTCTGTGTTCTAAACCTCATTTGTCTGGCATCACGAACTTTGTAACAATCACTGTTTAAAGGCTATCCGGTTTCAGGTTATAGAAAGAGATTGAAGTGGAACTTCTCTTGAATGAGTTTCTTTTTTGTACTGAAATCTGAAGTTTAAGCAGACCAAGTAATGAAATAATGTCTTTGTATTTCATTTTTAGACTACTAGGTATCGAGTTATTGTCAACAGCTGTAACTGGATTCTTTCTACTTATTCTGACATAATATATGGGCGCTTTTTCGTATTTATGTAACATATTAATTCCCATCTTGAGAAATTGTGTTCGAGAAAAGCCCGAAATTTCAAATTGACATATAATTAGAATTCGTTCAAAAAACCAGAATCTGATCACACCTAGGGGTTAGAATGTCAGTATTGTGAACCAGAGGGTTCGTGTCACGCATCCCGTTGTTACAAAACCGTATTCCGTACATTGGGGGCAAAAATACGTTACAAGAGTGACAGTCAAAACCCATTATTTGACCAAACGAGGTTAATTTAAGAGTTGGTGGTAGGTGCTGTTGACTAGTTGCCTACCCTTTAGTCGATTAGGGACGTGTATGTGCAGATGATTTTTGTGGCTTTGCGATGAAAATTTTGAACAAACATGTTACCGACATGTAAATACGATAAATAAATGATTAACGCATGAGGTGAAGCTACTGTATGGATATCACTGTACGATAGACACTGTGGAGTTTCATTTATAGTACAAATTGTAAGAGCATCACTGTGTGAGAGACACTGTGGGATTTCATTATATAGCACAGGTTGTGGAAACACCACTATGACAGACACTGTGAGGTTTCAATATATAGTACACGTTGTGGAAACACGACTGTATGATAGACACTGTGAGGTTTCACTATATAGTACACGTTGTGGAAACACGACTGTATGATAGACACTGTGAGGTTTCACTATATAGTACACGTTGTGGAAACACCACTCTACGATAGACACTGTGGGATTTCAATATATAGTACAGGTTGTGGGAACACGATTGTATGATAAACACCGTGGGGTTTCAATATATAGTACACGTTGTGGAAACACGACTGTATGATAGATACTGTGAGGTTTCACTATATAGTACACGTTGTGGAAGCACCACTCTATGATAAACACCGTGGGGTTTGAATATATAGTACAGATAGTGGGAGCACTACTATAAGGTTGACATTGCGAGGTTTCATTATATAGCACACGTTGTGGAAACACCACTCTATGATAAACACCGTGGGGTTTGAATATATAGTACAGATAGTGGGAGCACTACTATAAGGTTGACATTGCGGGGTTTCATTATATAGTACAGGTTGTGGAAGCACCACTGTATGATAAACACTGTGTGGTTTTATTATATAGTACAGATTGTCTGAGCACTACTATATGATAGACATTGTGAGGTTTGAATGTGTAGTACAGATTGCGGTAGCACCACTGTATGATAGACACTGTGGAGTTTCGTTATATAGTACAGGTTGCGGGAACACGACTGTATGATAGACACTGTGGGGCTTCATTATATAGTACAGGCTGTGGAAGCATTACTGTATGATAGACACTGTGAGGTTTCACTATATAGTACACGTTGTGGAAGCACCACTCTATGATAAACATTATGGGGTTTCATTATAGAGTACAGATTGTGGGAGCACTACTGTATGGTTGACACTGTGGGGTTTTATTGTATAGTACAGATTGTGGTAGCACTACTATATGATAGACATTGTGGGGTTTGAATATGTAGTACAGACTGTGGTAGCACTACTATATGATAGACATTGTGGGGTTTGAATATGTAGTACAGACTGTGGTAGCACTACTATATGATAGACATTGTGGGGTTTGAATATGTAGTACAGACTGTGGTAGCACTACTATATGATAGACATTGTGGGGTTTGAATATGTAATACAGATTGTGGTAGCACTACTATATGATAGACACTGTGGAGTTTCATTATATAGTACAGGTTGTGGAAGCACCAGTGAATGATAGACACTATGGAGTTTCATTATATAATACAGGTTGTGGGAGCACTACTGTATGATAGACACTGTGGGGTTTCATTATATAGTACAGATTGTGGGGGAACTACTGTATGATAGACACTGTGAGGTTTCATTATATAGCATATGCTTTGGGGGTAGTACTATGGGGGCTGGATGAAATACACTGCAACAGCACCATGTTGTATGATAAACGTATAAACGTTGTTTGGGGGTGTCAGAGGAAGACGTGGAGTTCCTATATTATAATTCAAGTTATAAATCCCTGATCCACACAATCGGCATCCAGAAACAGAGTGAAATGTGGCTCGTATTGCTAGCAGTAGTTACGTAACTTTCTGGTAATTAAACTTTAACAGAGGTAGGCAAAATATGATAAGGAACCATAGCTATAAAATTTTCACTTTATTAGAGGTGTTGCAGAGGTAGGTGTGGGCCACTGTATAGTAAACGTTGTGTGGGCATGCCTGTATGATATACACTGGGGAAACCACTGTATAATAAACCCTGTAGAGATCTCGGTGTATAAGATACCCCCGATAGGGGTTATATGACAGTATTGTAAACACTATATAAGAGTGTCACTGTACGATGCAAGCCACTGTTTAAAACACACTGTGACGACACGACGGTGTGCTTCACGATGTGTGTGTGCGTAACTGGGAGAAAGGGGGGAGGGGTGATACGAAACACGCTCTAGGCTGATGTTGTTTTAGCGCAAAACTACCCAACGGGCTATTTGCGCTCTGGAGCGCGCGGAATCGGACCTCTGATTTTAGTGCGATAATCCCATACACTTAGGGCATACCAACCACGGGAGGACAATACTGTGGGAAAAGCATTATATAATGTATGTTATGGGGACGCAATGACTTAGGGTGTATTTTTTCTTACCTGTCTGCAATTAAATTACACAATCCATACTTGTTAAATATTAAAGTCAGAACATAGCTTCCAATGAAATACCGTAAAACAATTTATTTTTCAGAATTTTTGATTGTTTTCTTTTTTCGTGCTCTTTATTTATAAATAAAATCTACAAAATACTACTGAGAACTAAGTAGTAAGTGAAGCAGAAACCTTTTTATTCTGTGTCAATTAAAGCCGTTTACTTACATAGCATAGAAGGGGAAAATCGTTGGTCGGATTTCTAAAACTGTATTTTCTCAATTTTCATTTCACTTCGAAAAATCTTATAGGAAATATTTCTTCACAATGTTTCCTACAAATATATATATATGATTTATGACCTTGAGTTGTTCGTCGTGGTTCAAGAACTCTCGTACAGCTCCATCTATTGATAATATGATTAACTGTTAGTGTTTGTGTTCTTTATTGTTTGTGCTGAATCTAAACAGACTGTTAACATTCGCTGAATAGATTTCAACGAAACTCTCCAAGAACCACCAAACCACCAGCAGAAAAGATGCAAATCGACAGAGACGCAAAATATTTACTTATTCCTCCTGGTTAAACAATTTTCTGGTAATCTATCTACGTTACTAGACTTAACTCACGAAGGTGACTTCTGTAAAGTGATCTGTGGTCTAGTTAACTCACCCAAGAACCCTATACCGGGGGTTTAGATCATTATTTTGAGCAGTTTCTGTTTTTGTCCTTTAACAGTTTTAAAAAACCTGCCAAATTCTATAAAGTGATCTGAGGGCTAGTAAGCCAGTAAAGAATCCTCCCTTGGAGATGTAGATAGTTATTTCGAACAGTTTCTGTTTTTGTCATGTAATAGCTCCAAAAAACAGTCAAGGTATGAGGATGAATCTATCAAATAGTTTGGTTTGTTTTGAATTTTGCGCAAAACTACACGAGGTTATCTGCGCTAGCCGTCACTAATTTAGCAGTGACAGACTAGAGGGAATTTAGCTAGTCAACACCACTGACCACCAACTCTAGTCTTTCACCAACGAATAGTGGGATTGACTATCACATTTTAAGGCTCCACGGCTGATAGGGCGAACATGTTCGGTGACCGAGATTCGAATCCGCGACCTTCAGATTGCGAATCGAGCGTCTTAACCACCAAGCCATATAATTCATATAATAATAAAAACAAAGAAGAAAGTGACTAAAATGGATATATTTGAGGCAGATTTTGGGGCATGAAGTTCTTATTAGTATATTTCATTTTAATTGTATATCATATTGATTTTATATTTAAAAATAGTCACATTTTTATATTTTTATGAAAATTTTGATCACTAGCTGAAAAAATGTAAATTTACAAAAACGAAGAACTAAATGTTTTTTGGTTAGTTCAAAGCTCTTTAGTGCATTTATGTGTAGTGACCTGTGAAGACCCTTGGGTAAAATTATTTTTGGTCGCCTAAACCTACTAATATTACATAATTAAAATCATACCCTAAATCATATCTTAAATTTAGTAAAACCATATTGTTTCGTAGTGTAAGATTATATCGTGGGCGTGTGTGTGTGTGTATGAGGAATTAGTTGTTGACTCTTTCTCAAAGGTTGCCGCGTTGCAAATGTGAATCAGCCGAGCCTCTGGCCCCCAAAAGTTTTAATTTAATGTACTTGATAAGAGGACCTGTACGAGTTGGGACCGAGAATCGTCAAATGGGCGCCTGGGCACAAAAGTATTAATGTTTAACTGACACGTAGATTTTTCACGAGTTAGGACTGAGCTGGTTGAAGCAGGCCCCTGGGGAAACTGCTCCTCCACCAATACGTATGCCACCGTTTGTAGGACTGAACTGGTTGAGGCGGGCCCCTGGGGAAGCTTCTCTACCAGTATGTATGCCTCTGTTTGTGTGAAAAATGATAAAGTAATATACTTTAGAGTATTGCAAATACAAAGGAAATTAATACTATAACAGTTGAAATATACTGGGCAAAAATGAAAAAAAAAATGATATTTTAAAATTATTTCCACTGTTTCCAAGAAAATACCTTGCATCAACTGAAACATGACTGGCATCCTAACTTACGCGTAATTATATAAATATCAAAAGAGGCTATAAAAGGTTCAATTACATTACCTTTACACGTGAATCAGTGTAAGAAACTTTTTTTTTTCTAGAAATAAAGTAAAAACTTTTCAAAAATCTAATCTCCTTAAAGTATTTTGCTTGCAACGAATAAAAATATTTTTATCGTGTGAATAATGGATGCAAATTATTTCTTATTGCACAAAGGCTTTACTTTCGTTATTTCTATCAAACTCGTTTAGTTAAGTGCCAAACATGGCGGATAAAAATGGGTCCAACAATTATTATTCAGAAAATAAGCAACATTTCAGGAAACCGTTTTATGTTAAGAGTGTTTTAGACAAAATGATTTTTTCACGAAGTTTGAAGTTTTATGGGATGTGCCTTCCTGAATTATAAATGTTGACGACGTTTCTTTCTTCTACTCTCCAGGTAGATGCATTCTATAGACAATTTAAACCTATTAACCATTTATGTTTTTAAACAAAATATTAGTTTAGTGATTAATAATTTAAAGCCACGTTCTTATACGAAGTGGGCCTAGGTATTTAGGGCCCTTGACTCGCAACCTGATGGTCGCGGGTTTGAATCCCCGTCCCACCAAAGATGCTCACCCTTTCAACTGTGGGTGCGTTATAATGTGACGTTCAATCCCCCTATTCGTTGGTAAATCTTTCACTAATAAATTTGGGACGGTTAACGCAGACAGCTCTCGTGTAGCTTTGCGAGAAATTCAAACCAAACTTATACGAAGGGTCTAAAATAGCTGAAACTGACCCTCCTTGGTCCAAAACATGGACCGAATCCCAATGAAGATCATGTACTGTAGGGTCTAAAATGAAGGGGTTCGCCTAAGTATATAGGTTTTCTGGCGTATCCCCTGAATAGAAAAGGCAAGATCAGGCTCTTACCAGTAGCAGGTACGTGTAGCGCAGATAGCCCTCGTGTAGTTTTACGCGAAATTCAAAACAAACCAAACTTATACGAAACGTCTAAAATGAAGGGGGTTCGCTTAAGTATATAGGTTTTCTGGTGTATCCCCTGAATGAAAATAAAGCAACATCAGACTCTTACCAGTAGCAGGTACGGTTCTAACGACGGTCTTGTTGCAATCAGACACCAACATGTCCTCATACAGCTTGTACACAAAGTCAGGTATGGATATGTTCTTGCGAATCTGTCGATCCTGATCACTTATAACCTTCATCTGCTCCTCAGAAATCAGATTTCCCCCTTGGACCGCTGGCAAGTTGAATGAAACGAAGATTAGGTACAACACGAGAAGATTTAGTGTGAAGAAAGATATTCCTCGAGAAGAAAACACACAAATCAAAGGTAAAATGAAAAACATGTCTATTGTTCTCTCTGCGAATTTAAGATGGACAATGTTTGGATTCGTTTGCGTGTGCGGTATTATATATTGGATACAGGTTACGTGTTATATCCTCTAAATATTGGAATACTAATTGTAATGACGTCATGCAAGTGAATTTTCAGCGATTCTCGATTCCTGGTTTGGTCAGTGAGGATATTGGTAATACCGCTGTCAGAATCAACGGAAATCTTTTAGCTCAAAAGCCTTCAGATCGTATTTCCTTCTATCCAGACCTCAAGGTTGCCTTCAGCACATTTCGCTCCAACATTAACTGCTAATCATGTTTAGTTTTTATGTTTAAAATTGTAAATGCCGAGAAAAAACAAAAAACCTGGTTTCACTTTATTCATTTCAATCAAAGAAATATACCAGTTATTTTGTTCGCTGAAGCGCAAAGGTTGCAAAAAAAAGAACGATCAATATACATCACGATTGATTAGAGATACAGTGATGTTCTCAAGGTATGATTAATATCTTAACTAATAAAAGTTTTGTATTTGAGGTATCTTATGCATGCTGAAGTCCCAAATGCAGGTATCAAACTGCAGCGGTGAAATTCCCTGACAAACAACATGAATAAATGGCGACTAATATAATGTATTCTGTATACAGGTTCAATTTATTAAATACTATTATAGAATACATGGTAAGCATAAATACGACGTTATCAATATGCCTGTAAACGTGTTAATAAGTGTAAAATGAAAGACAAAACTTTCACAGGTTGTGTGAAAATGAAATGTAGCTAAAGATTTTCATATATATGGTACTAATTTTAGCACATTTGCTGGGATCTGCATTGTCTACCATTCACTCTTCTATATCGTCAGACCTTTTCATTGTTACGTTAATATGTTGTTATTAAATGAATCTTTCAATAACGTAAATGAAGACTTCAATAAAAGCGCTAAATCTGGTGTATGTCATATCTAAATTGCCCCCCTGGTAGCTCAGCGGTAAGGCCGAGGGCTTATAACGCTAAAAATAGGGCTTCGATGCCCTCGGTGGGCAGGGCAGAGCAAAGATAGCCCATTGTGTAGTTTTGTGCTGCTCAACAACAAACAAACAAACAAAAATAAGTTTAATTAGTCTTCACAATTTACCCTCCGTGCTAAGCCTAACTTTAATATAAAACTGCTTGTTAGGTCTGGCAGTAATTTGAACCCTTAATTACTGAGATTTCGGGCTTTGAACTTTTTATTAACCTTCTATATATCCACAACCTAAACCATATGTCTTTCTTTCACATTAAGAGATGCGTTATAACTATATATGTATATAATGAACAGGGTTTCAAACATTTTACAGAGTTAACTACGTTTCTGAACTCTACACATTGTTATGAAATTGCAATGACTATTACAATGTTTCAAATTAATTTGTTCTACAAAAAAGTATTTGTATTTTTCTTTTATATTTATTGAAAAGCTTCTAAGGCTATCTGCCGCCGTCCCTAATTTTGAACTTCTGATTAATGGAAAAACAACCAGTCAACAGCACTCTATCATCCATCATTCAGATTAAGAGGTTGATTGTCACTCTTATAACACATCCACAGCTTAAAGTACGGAGAATATCTTGTGTTATCACACGGAATATAACCTGACTCACCAGCTCTAGAATATAGAACTCTAATACAGGGCCAACCCGCGCCCGCTACAGAAAATATAAAATAATAACATAATTCGAGTCACTATTAACCACAATTTTATTTTTTATTAACAAATGTAGATATTGGGAAGACACAAATAACTGTCACTCGACCATGACTAATCACTAAAAGATTTTGTTTATGTTGGTTTAAAGTTAAACACGAAGCTGCACAATGGGCTATCTGTGCTCTGCCCACCACGGGTATGGAAACCCGGTTTTTAGCGTTGTAAGTTCGCAAACATACCGCTGTGCCGCTGGAGAGTGTCACGTACTAATGAGAAGGGAGAAAAACTACATAATAACCTTTAAACTGTGGTGGACAAACTTCTCTTTATTTGTTATTTCGGCTCCGAAGCTAGAACAATAGAGTCTTTAAATATTCAAGCCTCTTTTGTGTTGTTTTGTTTTATTAGTGACATATACAAAAAACTTAGAATTAGCCCCACAGATTTTGGATCAAAGTATCGAACGTGGATTTCGAATAAGAAAATAATGTTTTTATATCATTCACACCTGTGACTGTTACACGTCTACTTCCGAACGGTACTGACCCCCCCGTTACTAAACTATTTGTTTAAACTGCCGTTTCTGTGTGATCTTCAGTTTCAAGAGAAATCGTTTGGAAGTTAAACTCCATAAACTTTTTGTAGTTTGAAAGGAATAATACTTTCTAACTAAACTGTACATTACACATCCTAACATTTAAAAGAGATAATTTGTTTTAATGATGCATTTAAAACAAAACAAAACAACAACATAGAAGGAAACAAAAGAAAACACTCAGCGTGTAGGTTCTAGTAAAGTACTCTAAAACGACATGACACAGATGTTCTTAGTCACCACAATATTCTGTGTTTACTGTTAAAGATTATTATAAGCATTTATTAGAATTTTTTCAATCGAGCAATGCAGATTGTATTGGTCATCTTACTAATTTTGTTTACATAGTTTTAACCCACATGCTTTTGGTGTAAATTTGGTATTACAATTATATTTTTACTTCAGTTTAACTCTGCGATCAGCAATCAATCAAAGTGAAAACGTAGCTGATTAATAATGAAATACGTATGATCTGATTTCCATATTTGGAATCGTAGCGTTTGAAAGAGCTAATTTGATCTAACTAAATTTCATGACTGGTATCGTACTGTTCGAAAGGTATAATTTGTTCTAACTAAAGTCCATAACTGGTATTGTAATGTTTAAAAGTGATAATTTGATCTAACTAAACTCCATATAAGTCAATGGGCAAATCGTAACGCTTGGAATGAATAATTTGTCCTAACTGAACTCTTCTACCTGTTATCGTAACGTTTGAAAAGGATAATTTGTCCTAAACTCTAAATCTGATATCGTAGTTTGAAAGGGATAATTTGTCCTAAACTCTAAATCTGATATCGTAGTTTGAAAGGGATAATTTGTCCTAAACTCCAAATCTGATATTACGATACCAGTCATGAAATTTAGATAAAACAAATCATCCTTTTCAAACGTTACGTTCTTAGATATTGAGTTTAGTTTAAAAAATTATCACTTTCAAACATTACGATACCAATTATGGAGTTTAGTTTAAAAAATTATCACTTTCAAACATTATGATACCAATTATGGAGTTTAGTTAGAACAAATTATCTCTTTCATACGTTATTATCTACATATCACGTTCAGTTAGAACTAATTATCTCTTTCATACGTTACTATCTACATATCACGTTCAGTTAGAACTAATTATCTCTTTCATACGTTACTATCTACATATCACGTTCAGTTAGAACAAATTATCTCTTTCATACGTTACTATCTACGTATCACGTTC